>NW_026683782.1:1436-24000 GCF_030247195.1 Topomyia yanbarensis | reverse complement strand
AAACATAGTAGGTACCTATGAACACTGAGATCAGAACGCCAAAAGAAAAATGTTTTTCAAGTTCTTCATATTTTTTGTGTTTTTGCATGATCATGAGCATGAGCATGATGACCGTACAATTCGTAGTTGCTACTCCGTGATTGACCAGAACAAGCGAAATTGCACAGAGAATCAACGAATGGGGCCTGGGAGTAGCTATCCATCCTCAATGTGCAAGTCTCGAGAGTTCTATACTTTGAAATGCCGATAAAGGCGCCGGCCACGTCCTTACAGTCATCGAGGAAGGAAAGGAATGTTAGTGTAGCAAACGTTGTTATGGAGACCGGGTATACCTCTGCATCTACACGTTTGCCACGGGAATGGAGTTCTTGTTAGTGGGATGGGGTAAAACGCTACATAAATCTGGATTCACCTTGATAAGTGATACTATCTATGCAACTTTCAGAAGCATTTTACGTTTTTTGTGCTTGTCTGAGCTGCAAATTTTCAATGGGTTGTTTCGAACTTGAAGGAGGAACAAATCTCAAAGCATATCCTACTATGTTGAATTCGAAGTTGCTGGCATCATTCATTCAAACAGCCTGGAAAATGAGAAAACTTCTTACTGTTCATGTAAGCTTGAGAACACAAAGTTTCAATTTGAAATGAAGACGTACAGTTTAGCCATGAAAATTCCGCCATCTTGAAAGTGAATGATTAAGGGAGGCTTTGAATTTGAACCGTGGTGGGGGTTGGATTGAACAGAAAGTTGGCATTTGAAAATGGAAATTCTCATCACTGTTCATTACGTTTTTTATGTTCATGTTTTTCATATTTTTAATGTTTTTCATGTTTTTTTACGTTTTATTGCGTTTTTTTGTTTTTCATGTTTTTTTGTTTTTCATTTAAAATACATTTTTCAGGTTTTTTTTATATTTTTCGTGTTCTTTGTTCTTTGTTTTATGTTTTATGTTTTATGTTTTATGTTTTATGTTTTATGTTTTATGTTTTATGTTTTATGTTTTATGTTTTATGTTTTATGTTTTATGTTTTATGTTTTATGTTTTATGTTTTATGTTTTATGTTTTATGTTTTATGTTTTATGTTTTATGTTTTATGTTTTATGTTTTATGTTTTATGTTTTATGTTTTATGTTTTATGTTTTATGTTTTATGTTTTATGTTTTATGTTTTATGTTTTATGTTTTATGTTTTATGTTTTATGTTTTATGTTTTATGTTTTATGTTTTATGTTTTATGTTTTATGTTTTATGTTTTATGTTTTATGTTTTATGTTTTATGTTTTATGTTTTATGTTTTATGTTTTATGTTTTATGTTTTATGTTTTATGTTTTATGTTTTATGTTTTATGTTTTATGTTTTATGTTTTATGTTTTATGTTTTATGTTTTATGTTTTATGTTTTATGTTTTATGTTTTATGTTTTATGTTTTATGTTTTATGTTTTATGTTTTATGTTTTATGTTTTATGTTTTATGTTTTATGTTTTATGTTTTATGTTTTATGTTTTATGTTTTATGTTTTATGTTTTATGTTTTATGTTTTATGTTTTATGTTTTATGTTTTATGTTTTATGTTTTATGTTTTATGTTTTATGTTTTATGTTTTATGTTTTATGTTTTATGTTTTATGTTTTATGTTTTATGTTTTATGTTTTATGTTTTATGTTTTATGTTTTATGTTTTATGTTTTATGTTTTATGTTTTATGTTTTATGTTTTATGTTTTATGTTTTATGTTTTATGTTTTATGTTTTATGTTTTATGTTTTATGTTTTATGTTTTATGTTTTATGTTTTATGTTTTATGTTTTATGTTTTATGTTTTATGTTTTATGTTTTATGTTTTATGTTTTATGTTTTATGTTTTATGTTTTATGTTTTATGTTTTATGTTTTATGTTTTATGTTTTATGTTTTATGTTTTATGTTTTATGTTTTATGTTTTATGTTTTATGTTTTATGTTTTATGTTTTATGTTTTATGTTTTATGTTTTATGTTTTATGTTTTATGTTTTATGTTTTATGTTTTATGTTTTATGTTTTATGTTTTATGTTTTATGTTTTATGTTTTATGTTTTATGTTTTATGTTTTATGTTTTATGTTTTATGTTTTATGTTTTATGTTTTATGTTTTATGTTTTATGTTTTATGTTTTATGTTTTATGTTTTATGTTTTATGTTTTATGTTTTATGTTTTATGTTTTATGTTTTATGTTTTATGTTTTATGTTTTATGTTTTATGTTTTATGTTTTATGTTTTATGTTTTATGTTTTATGTTTTATGTTTTATGTTTTATGTTTTATGTTTTATGTTTTATGTTTTATGTTTTATGTTTTATGTTTTATGTTTTATGTTTTATGTTTTATGTTTTATGTTTTATGTTTTATGTTTTATGTTTTATGTTTTATGTTTTATGTTTTATGTTTTATGTTTTATGTTTTATGTTTTATGTTTTATGTTTTATGTTTTATGTTTTATGTTTTATGTTTTATGTTTTATGTTTTATGTTTTATGTTTTATGTTTTATGTTTTATGTTTTATGTTTTATGTTTTATGTTTTATGTTTTATGTTTTATGTTTTATGTTTTATGTTTTATGTTTTATGTTTTATGTTTTATGTTTTATGTTTTATGTTTTATGTTTTATGTTTTATGTTTTATGTTTTATGTTTTATGTTTTATGTTTTATGTTTTATGTTTTATGTTTTATGTTTTATGTTTTATGTTTTATGTTTTATGTTTTATGTTTTATGTTTTATGTTTTATGTTTTATGTTTTATGTTTTATGTTTTATGTTTTATGTTTTATGTTTTATGTTTTATGTTTTATGTTTTATGTTTTATGTTTTATGTTTTATGTTTTATGTTTTATGTTTTATGTTTTATGTTTTATGTTTTATGTTTTATGTTTTATGTTTTATGTTTTATGTTTTATGTTTTATGTTTTATGTTTTATGTTTTATGTTTTATGTTTTATGTTTTATGTTTTATGTTTTATGTTTTATGTTTTATGTTTTATGTTTTATGTTTTATGTTTTATGTTTTATGTTTTATGTTTTATGTTTTATGTTTTATGTTTTATGTTTTATGTTTTATGTTTTATGTTTTATGTTTTATGTTTTATGTTTTATGTTTTATGTTTTATGTTTTATGTTTTATGTTTTATGTTTTATGTTTTATGTTTTATGTTTTATGTTTTATGTTTTATGTTTTATGTTTTATGTTTTATGTTTTATGTTTTATGTTTTATGTTTTATGTTTTATGTTTTATGTTTTATGTTTTATGTTTTATGTTTTATGTTTTATGTTTTATGTTTTATGTTTTATGTTTTATGTTTTATGTTTTATGTTTTATGTTTTATGTTTTATGTTTTATGTTTTATGTTTTATGTTTTATGTTTTATGTTTTATGTTTTATGTTTTATGTTTTATGTTTTATGTTTTATGTTTTATGTTTTATGTTTTATGTTTTATGTTTTATGTTTTATGTTTTATGTTTTATGTTTTATGTTTTATGTTTTATGTTTTATGTTTTATGTTTTATGTTTTATGTTTTATGTTTTATGTTTTATGTTTTATGTTTTATGTTTTATGTTTTATGTTTTATGTTTTATGTTTTATGTTTTATGTTTTATGTTTTATGTTTTATGTTTTATGTTTTATGTTTTATGTTTTATGTTTTATGTTTTATGTTTTATGTTTTATGTTTTATGTTTTATGTTTTATGTTTTATGTTTTATGTTTTATGTTTTATGTTTTATGTTTTATGTTTTATGTTTTATGTTTTATGTTTTATGTTTTATGTTTTATGTTTTATGTTTTATGTTTTATGTTTTATGTTTTATGTTTTATGTTTTATGTTTTATGTTTTATGTTTTATGTTTTATGTTTTATGTTTTATGTTTTATGTTTTATGTTTTATGTTTTATGTTTTATGTTTTATGTTTTATGTTTTATGTTTTATGTTTTATGTTTTATGTTTTATGTTTTATGTTTTATGTTTTATGTTTTATGTTTTATGTTTTATGTTTTATGTTTTATGTTTTATGTTTTATGTTTTATGTTTTATGTTTTATGTTTTATGTTTTATGTTTTATGTTTTATGTTTTATGTTTTATGTTTTATGTTTTATGTTTTATGTTTTATGTTTTATGTTTTATGTTTTATGTTTTATGTTTTATGTTTTATGTTTTATGTTTTATGTTTTATGTTTTATGTTTTATGTTTTATGTTTTATGTTTTATGTTTTATGTTTTATGTTTTATGTTTTATGTTTTATGTTTTATGTTTTATGTTTTATGTTTTATGTTTTATGTTTTATGTTTTATGTTTTATGTTTTATGTTTTATGTTTTATGTTTTATGTTTTATGTTTTATGTTTTATGTTTTATGTTTTATGTTTTATGTTTTATGTTTTATGTTTTATGTTTTATGTTTTATGTTTTATGTTTTATGTTTTATGTTTTATGTTTTATGTTTTATGTTTTATGTTTTATGTTTTATGTTTTATGTTTTATGTTTTATGTTTTATGTTTTATGTTTTATGTTTTATGTTTTATGTTTTATGTTTTATGTTTTATGTTTTATGTTTTATGTTTTATGTTTTATGTTTTATGTTTTATGTTTTATGTTTTATGTTTTATGTTTTATGTTTTATGTTTTATGTTTTATGTTTTATGTTTTATGTTTTATGTTTTATGTTTTATGTTTTATGTTTTATGTTTTATGTTTTATGTTTTATGTTTTATGTTTTATGTTTTATGTTTTATGTTTTATGTTTTATGTTTTATGTTTTATGTTTTATGTTTTATGTTTTATGTTTTATGTTTTATGTTTTATGTTTTATGTTTTATGTTTTATGTTTTATGTTTTATGTTTTATGTTTTATGTTTTATGTTTTATGTTTTATGTTTTATGTTTTATGTTTTATGTTTTATGTTTTATGTTTTATGTTTTATGTTTTATGTTTTATGTTTTATGTTTTATGTTTTATGTTTTATGTTTTATGTTTTATGTTTTATGTTTTATGTTTTATGTTTTATGTTTTATGTTTTATGTTTTATGTTTTATGTTTTATGTTTTATGTTTTATGTTTTATGTTTTATGTTTTATGTTTTATGTTTTATGTTTTATGTTTTATGTTTTATGTTTTATGTTTTATGTTTTATGTTTTATGTTTTATGTTTTATGTTTTATGTTTTATGTTTTATGTTTTATGTTTTATGTTTTATGTTTTATGTTTTATGTTTTATGTTTTATGTTTTATGTTTTATGTTTTATGTTTTATGTTTTATGTTTTATGTTTTATGTTTTATGTTTTATGTTTTATGTTTTATGTTTTATGTTTTATGTTTTATGTTTTATGTTTTATGTTTTATGTTTTATGTTTTATGTTTTATGTTTTATGTTTTATGTTTTATGTTTTATGTTTTATGTTTTATGTTTTATGTTTTATGTTTTATGTTTTATGTTTTATGTTTTATGTTTTATGTTTTATGTTTTATGTTTTATGTTTTATGTTTTATGTTTTATGTTTTATGTTTTATGTTTTATGTTTTATGTTTTATGTTTTATGTTTTATGTTTTATGTTTTATGTTTTATGTTTTATGTTTTATGTTTTATGTTTTATGTTTTATGTTTTATGTTTTATGTTTTATGTTTTATGTTTTATGTTTTATGTTTTATGTTTTATGTTTTATGTTTTATGTTTTATGTTTTATGTTTTATGTTTTATGTTTTATGTTTTATGTTTTATGTTTTATGTTTTATGTTTTATGTTTTATGTTTTATGTTTTATGTTTTATGTTTTATGTTTTATGTTTTATGTTTTATGTTTTATGTTTTATGTTTTATGTTTTATGTTTTATGTTTTATGTTTTATGTTTTATGTTTTATGTTTTATGTTTTATGTTTTATGTTTTATGTTTTATGTTTTATGTTTTATGTTTTATGTTTTATGTTTTATGTTTTATGTTTTATGTTTTATGTTTTATGTTTTATGTTTTATGTTTTATGTTTTATGTTTTATGTTTTATGTTTTATGTTTTATGTTTTATGTTTTATGTTTTATGTTTTATGTTTTATGTTTTATGTTTTATGTTTTATGTTTTATGTTTTATGTTTTATGTTTTATGTTTTATGTTTTATGTTTTATGTTTTATGTTTTATGTTTTATGTTTTATGTTTTATGTTTTATGTTTTATGTTTTATGTTTTATGTTTTATGTTTTATGTTTTATGTTTTATGTTTTATGTTTTATGTTTTATGTTTTATGTTTTATGTTTTATGTTTTATGTTTTATGTTTTATGTTTTATGTTTTATGTTTTATGTTTTATGTTTTATGTTTTATGTTTTATGTTTTATGTTTTATGTTTTATGTTTTATGTTTTATGTTTTATGTTTTATGTTTTATGTTTTATGTTTTATGTTTTATGTTTTATGTTTTATGTTTTATGTTTTATGTTTTATGTTTTATGTTTTATGTTTTATGTTTTATGTTTTATGTTTTATGTTTTATGTTTTATGTTTTATGTTTTATGTTTTATGTTTTATGTTTTATGTTTTATGTTTTATGTTTTATGTTTTATGTTTTATGTTTTATGTTTTATGTTTTATGTTTTATGTTTTATGTTTTATGTTTTATGTTTTATGTTTTATGTTTTATGTTTTATGTTTTATGTTTTATGTTTTATGTTTTATGTTTTATGTTTTATGTTTTATGTTTTATGTTTTATGTTTTATGTTTTATGTTTTATGTTTTATGTTTTATGTTTTATGTTTTATGTTTTATGTTTTATGTTTTATGTTTTATGTTTTATGTTTTATGTTTTATGTTTTATGTTTTATGTTTTATGTTTTATGTTTTATGTTTTATGTTTTATGTTTTATGTTTTATGTTTTATGTTTTTTTATGTTTTATGTTTTATGTTTTATGTTTTATGTTTTATGTTTTATGTTTTATGTTTTATGTTTTATGTTTTATGTTTTATGTTTTATGTTTTATGTTTTATGTTTTATGTTTTATGTTTTATGTTTTATGTTTTATGTTTTATGTTTTATGTTTTATGTTTTATGTTTTATGTTTTATGTTTTATGTTTTATGTTTTATGTTTTATGTTTTATGTTTTATGTTTTATGTTTTATGTTTTATGTTTTATGTTTTATGTTTTATGTTTTATGTTTTATGTTTTATGTTTTATGTTTTATGTTTTATGTTTTATGTTTTATGTTTTATGTTTTATGTTTTATGTTTTATGTTTTATGTTTTATGTTTTATGTTTTATGTTTTATGTTTTATGTTTTATGTTTTATGTTTTATGTTTTATGTTTTATGTTTTATGTTTTATGTTTTATGTTTTATGTTTTATGTTTTATGTTTTATGTTTTATGTTTTATGTTTTATGTTTTATGTTTTATGTTTTATGTTTTATGTTTTATGTTTTATGTTTTATGTTTTATGTTTTATGTTTTATGTTTTATGTTTTATGTTTTATGTTTTATGTTTTATGTTTTATGTTTTATGTTTTATGTTTTATGTTTTATGTTTTATGTTTTATGTTTTATGTTTTATGTTTTATGTTTTATGTTTTATGTTTTATGTTTTATGTTTTATGTTTTATGTTTTATGTTTTATGTTTTATGTTTTATGTTTTATGTTTTATGTTTTATGTTTTATGTTTTATGTTTTATGTTTTATGTTTTATGTTTTATGTTTTATGTTTTATGTTTTATGTTTTATGTTTTATGTTTTATGTTTTATGTTTTATGTTTTATGTTTTATGTTTTATGTTTTATGTTTTATGTTTTATGTTTTATGTTTTATGTTTTATGTTTTATGTTTTATGTTTTATGTTTTATGTTTTATGTTTTATGTTTTATGTTTTATGTTTTATGTTTTATGTTTTATGTTTTATGTTTTATGTTTTATGTTTTATGTTTTATGTTTTATGTTTTATGTTTTATGTTTTATGTTTTATGTTTTATGTTTTATGTTTTATGTTTTATGTTTTATGTTTTATGTTTTATGTTTTATGTTTTATGTTTTATGTTTTATGTTTTATGTTTTATGTTTTATGTTTTATGTTTTATGTTTTATGTTTTATGTTTTATGTTTTATGTTTTATGTTTTATGTTTTATGTTTTATGTTTTATGTTTTATGTTTTATGTTTTATGTTTTATGTTTTATGTTTTATGTTTTATGTTTTATGTTTTATGTTTTATGTTTTATGTTTTATGTTTTATGTTTTATGTTTTATGTTTTATGTTTTATGTTTTATGTTTTATGTTTTATGTTTTATGTTTTATGTTTTATGTTTTATGTTTTATGTTTTATGTTTTATGTTTTATGTTTTATGTTTTATGTTTTATGTTTTATGTTTTATGTTTTATGTTTTATGTTTTATGTTTTATGTTTTATGTTTTATGTTTTATGTTTTATGTTTTATGTTTTATGTTTTATGTTTTATGTTTTATGTTTTATGTTTTATGTTTTATGTTTTATGTTTTATGTTTTATGTTTTATGTTTTATGTTTTATGTTTTATGTTTTATGTTTTATGTTTTATGTTTTATGTTTTATGTTTTATGTTTTATGTTTTATGTTTTATGTTTTATGTTTTATGTTTTATGTTTTATGTTTTATGTTTTATGTTTTATGTTTTATGTTTTATGTTTTATGTTTTATGTTTTATGTTTTATGTTTTATGTTTTATGTTTTATGTTTTATGTTTTATGTTTTATGTTTTATGTTTTATGTTTTATGTTTTATGTTTTATGTTTTATGTTTTATGTTTTATGTTTTATGTTTTATGTTTTATGTTTTATGTTTTATGTTTTATGTTTTATGTTTTATGTTTTATGTTTTATGTTTTATGTTTTATGTTTTATGTTTTATGTTTTATGTTTTATGTTTTATGTTTTATGTTTTATGTTTTATGTTTTATGTTTTATGTTTTATGTTTTATGTTTTATGTTTTATGTTTTATGTTTTATGTTTTATGTTTTATGTTTTATGTTTTATGTTTTATGTTTTATGTTTTATGTTTTATGTTTTATGTTTTATGTTTTATGTTTTATGTTTTATGTTTTATGTTTTATGTTTTATGTTTTATGTTTTATGTTTTATGTTTTATGTTTTATGTTTTATGTTTTATGTTTTATGTTTTATGTTTTATGTTTTATGTTTTATGTTTTATGTTTTATGTTTTATGTTTTATGTTTTATGTTTTATGTTTTATGTTTTATGTTTTATGTTTTATGTTTTATGTTTTATGTTTTATGTTTTATGTTTTTATGTTTTATGTTTTATGTTTTATGTTTTATGTTTTATGTTTTTATGTTTTATGTTTTATGTTTTATGTTTTATGTTTTATGTTTTATGTTTTATGTTTTATGTTTTATGTTTTTATGTTTTATGTTTTATGTTTTATGTTTTATGTTTTATGTTTTATGTTTATGTTTTATGTTTTATGTTTTATGTTTTATGTTTTATGTTTTATGTTTTATGTTTTATGTTTTATGTTTTATGTTTTATGTTTTATGTTTTATGTTTTATGTTTATGTTTTATGTTTTATGTTTTATGTTTTATGTTTTATGTTTTATGTTTTATGTTTTATGTTTTATGTTTTATGTTTTATGTTTTATGTTTTATGTTTTATGTTTTATGTTTTATGTTTTATGTTTTATGTTTTATGTTTTATGTTTTATGTTTTATGTTTTATGTTTTATGTTTTATGTTTTATGTTTTATGTTTTATGTTTTATGTTTTATGTTTTATGTTTTATGTTTTATGTTTTATGTTTTATGTTTTTATGTTTTATGTTTTATGTTTTATGTTTATGTTTTATGTTTTATGTTTATGTTTTATGTTTTATGTTTTATGTTTTATGTTTTATGTTTTATGTTTTATGTTTTATGTTTTATGTTTTATGTTTTATGTTTTATGTTTTATGTTTTATGTTTTATGTTTTATGTTTTATGTTTTATGTTTTATGTTTTATGTTTTATGTTTTATGTTTTTATGTTTTATGTTTTATGTTTTATGTTTTATGTTTTATGTTTTATGTTTTATGTTTTATGTTTATGTTTTATGTTTTATGTTTTATGTTTTATGTTTTATGTTTTATGTTTTATGTTTTATGTTTTATGTTTTATGTTTTATGTTTTATGTTTTATGTTTTATGTTTTATGTTTTATGTTTTATGTTTTATGTTTTATGTTTTATGTTTTATGTTTTATGTTTTATGTTTTGTTTTATGTTTTATGTTTTATGTTTTATGTTTTATGTTTTATGTTTTATGTTTTATGTTTTATGTTTTATGTTTTATGTTTTATGTTTTATGTTTTATGTTTTATGTTATTTTATGTTTTATGTTTTATGTTTTAATGTTTTATGTTTTTATGTTTTATGTTTATGTTTTATGTTTTATGTTTTATGTTTTATGTTTTATGTTTTATGTTTTATGTTTTATGTTTTATGTTTTATGTTTTATGTTTTATGTTTTATGTTTTATGTTTTATGTTTTATGTTTTATGTTTTATGTTTTATGTTTTATGTTTTATGTTTTATGTTTTATGTTTTATGTTTTATGTTTTATGTTTTATGTTTTATGTTTTATGTTTTATGTTTTATGTTTTATGTTTTATGTTTTATGTTTTATGTTTTATGTTTTATGTTTTATGTTTTATGTTTTATGTTTTTATGTTTTATGTTTTATGTTTTATGTTTTATGTTTTATGTTTTATGTTTTATGTTTTATGTTTTATGTTTTATGTTTTATGTTTTATGTTTTATGTTTTATGTTTTATGTTTTATGTTTTATGTTTTATGTTTTATGTTTTATGTTTATGTTTTATGTTTTATGTTTTATGTTTTATGTTTTATGTTTTATGTTTTATGTTTTATGTTTTATGTTTATGTTTTATGTTTTATGTTTTGTTTATGTTTTATGTTTTATGTTTATGTTTTATGTTTTATGTTTTATGTTTTATGTTTTATGTTTTATGTTTTATGTTTATGTTTTATGTTTTATGTTTATGTTATGTTTTATGTTTTATGTTTTATGTTTTATGTTTTATGTTTTATGTTTTATGTTTTATGTTTTATGTTTTATGTTTTATGTTTTATGTTTTATGTTTTATGTTTTATGTTTTATGTTTTATGTTTTATGTTTTATGTTTTATGTTTTATGTTTTATGTTTTATGTTTTATGTTAGTTTTATGTTTTATGTTTTATGTTTTATGTTTTATGTTTTATGTTTTATGTTTTATGTTTTATGTTTTATGTTTTATGTTTTATGTTTATTTATGTTTTATGTTTTATGTTTTATGTTTTATGTTTTATGTTTTATGTTTTATGTTTTATGTTTTATGTTTTATGTTTTATGTTTTATGTTTTATGTTTTATGTTTATGTTTTATGTTTTATGTTTTATGTTTTATGTTTTATTTTATGTTTTATGTTTTATGTTTTATGTTTTATGTTTTTGTTTTATGTTTTTATGTTTTATGTTTTATGTTTTATGTTTATGTTTTATGTTTTATGTTTTATGTTTTATGTTTTATGTTTTATGTTTTATGTTTTATGTTTTATGTTTTAGTTTTATGTTTTATGTTTTATGTTTTATGTTTTATGTTTTTATGTTTTATGTTTATGTTTTATGTTTTATGTTTTATGTTTTATGTTTTATGTTTTATGTTTTATGTTTTATGTTTTATGTTTTATGTTTTATGTTTTTATGTTTTATGTTTTATGTTTTATGTTTTATGTTTTATGTTTTATTTAGTTTTATGTTTTATGTTTTATGTTTTATGTTTTATGTTTTATGTTTTATGTTTTATGTTTTATGTTTTATGTTTTATGTTTTATGTTTTATGTTTTATGTTTTATGTTTTTTATGTTTTATGTTTTATGTTTTATGTTTTATGTTTTATGTTTATGTTTTATGTTTTATGTTTTATGTTTTATGTTTATGTTTTATGTTTTATGTTTTATGTTTTATGTTTTATGTTTTATGTTTTATGTTTTATGTTTTATGTTTTATGTTTTATGTTTTATGTTTTATGTTTTATGTTTTATGTTTTATGTTTTATGTTTTTATGTTTTATGTTTTATGTTTTATGTTTTATGTTTTATGTTTTTTATGTTTTATGTTTTATGTTTTATGTTTATGTTTTATGTTTTATGTTTTATGTTTTATGTTTTATGTTTTATGTTTTATGTTTTATGTTTTATGTTTTATGTTTTATGTTTTATGTTTATGTTTTATGTTTTATGTTTTATGTTTTATGTTTATGTTTTATGTTTTATGTTTTATGTTTTATGTTTTTGTTTTATGTTTTATGTTTTATGTTTTATGTTTTATGTTTTATGTTTTATGTTTTATGTTTTATGTTTTATGTTTTATGTTTTATGTTTTATGTTTTATGTTTTATGTTTTATGTTTTATGTTTTATGTTTTATGTTTTATGTTTTATGTTTTATGTTTTTTATGTTTTATGTTTTATGTTTTATGTTTTATGTTTTATGTTTTTATGTTTTATGTTTTATGTTTTATGTTTTATGTTTTATGTTTTATGTTTTATGTTTTATGTTTTATGTTTTATGTTTTATGTTTTATGTTTATGTTTTATGTTTTATGTTTTATGTTTTATGTTTTATGTTTTATGTTTATGTTTTATGTTTTATGTTTTATGTTTTATGTTTTATGTTTTATGTTTTATGTTTTATGTTTTATGTTTTATGTTTTATGTTTTATGTTTTATGTTTTATGTTTTATGTTTTATGTTTTATGTTTTATGTTTTTATGTTTTATGTTTTATGTTTTATGTTTTTGTTTTATGTTTTATGTTTTATGTTTTATGTTTTATGTTTTTATGTTTTATGTTTTATGTTTTATGTTTTATGTTTTATGTTTTATGTTTTATGTTTTATGTTTTATGTTTTATGTTTTATGTTTTATGTTTTATGTTTTTATGTTTTATGTTTTATGTTTTATGTTTTATGTTTTATGTTTTATGTTTTATGTTTTATGTTTTATGTTTTATGTTTTATGTTTTATGTTTTATGTTTTATGTTTTATGTTTTATGTTTTATGTTTTATGTTTTATGTTTTATGTTTTATGTTTTATGTTTTATGTTTTATGTTTTATGTTTTATGTTTTATGTTTTATGTTTTATGTTTTATGTTTTATGTTTTATGTTTTATGTTTTATGTTTTATGTTTTATGTTTTTATGTTTTATGTTTTATGTTTTATGTTTTATGTTTTATGTTTATGTTTATGTTTTATGTTTTATGTTTTATGTTTAGGTTTATGTTTTATGTTTTATGTTTTATGTTTTATGTTTTATGTTTTATGTTTTATGTTTTATGTTTTATGTTTATGTTTTATGTTTTATGTTTATGTTTTATGTTTTATGTTTTATGTTTTATGTTTTATGTTTTATGTTTTATGTTTTATGTTTTATGTTTTATGTTTTATGTTTTATGTTTTATGTTTTATGTTTTATGTTTTATGTTTTATGTTTTATGTTTATGTTTTATGTTTTATGTTTTATGTTTTATGTTTTATGTTTTATGTTTTATGTTTTATGTTTTATGTTTTATGTTTTATGTTTTATGTTTTATGTTTTATGTTTTATGTTTTATGTTTTATGTTTTATGTTTTATGTTTTATGTTTTATGTTTTATGTTTTATGTTTTATGTTTTATGTTTTATGTTTTATGTTTTATGTTTTATGTTTTATGTTTATGTTTTATGTTTTATGTTTTATGTTTTATGTTTTATGTTTATGTTTTTATGTTTTATGTTTTATGTTTTATGTTTTATGTTTTATGTTTATGTTTTATGTTTTATGTTTTATGTTTTATGTTTTATGTTTATGTTTTATGTTTTATGTTTTTATGTTTTATGTTTTTATGTTTTATGTTTTATGTTTTATGTTTTATGTTTTATGTTTATGTTTTTATGTTTTATGTTTTATGTTTTATGTTTTATGTTTTATGTTTTTATGTTTTATGTTTTATGTTTTATGTTTTATGTTTTATGTTTTATGTTTATGTTTTATGTTTTTATGTTTTATGTTTTATGTTTTATGTTTTATGTTTTATGTTTTATGTTTTATGTTTTATGTTTTATGTTTTATGTTTTATGTTTTATGTTTTATGTTTTATGTTTTATGTTTTATGTTTTATGTTTTATGTTTTATGTTTATGTTTTATGTTTTATGTTTTATGTTTTATGTTTATGTTTTATGTTTTATGTTTTATGTTTTATGTTTTATGTTTTATGTTTTATGTTTTTATGTTTTATGTTTTATGTTTTATGTTTTATGTTTTATGTTTTATGTTTTATGTTTTATGTTTTATGTTTATGTTTATGTTTTATGTTTTTATGTTTTATGTTTATGTTTTATGTTTTATGTTTTATGTTTTATGTTTTATGTTTTATGTTTTATGTTTATGTTTTATGTTTTATGTTTTATGTTTTATGTTTTTATGTTTTATGTTTTATGTTTTATGTTTTATGTTTTATGTTCTTATGTTTTATGTTTTATGTTTTATGTTTTATGTTTTATGTTTTATGTTTTATGTTTTATGTTTTATGTTTTATGTTTATGTTTTATGTTTTATGTTTTATGTTTTATGTTTTATGTTTTATGTTATGTTTTATGTTTTATGTTTTATGTTTTATGTTTTATGTTTTATGTTTTATGTTTTATGTTTTATGTTTTATGTTTTATGTTTTATGTTTTATGTTTTATGTTTTATGTTTTATGTTTTATGTTTTATGTTTTATGTTTTATGTTTTATGTTTTATGTTTTATTTTTATGTTTTATGTTTTATGTTTTATGTTTTATGTTTTATGTTTTATGTTTTATGTTTTATGTTTTATGTTTTATGTTTTATGTTTTATGTTTTATGTTTTATGTTTTATGTTTTATGTTTTATGTTTTATGTTTTATGTTTTATGTTAGTTTTATGTTTTATGTTTTATGTTTATGTTTTATGTTTTATGTTTTATGTTTTATGTTTTATGTTTTATGTTTTATGTTTTATGTTTTATGTTTTATGTTTATGTTTTATGTTTTATGTTTTATGTTTTATGTTTTATGTTTTATGTTTTTATGTTTTATGTTTTATGTTTTATGTTTTATGTTTTATGTTTTATGTTTATGTTTTATGTTTTATGTTTTATGTTTTATGTTTTATGTTTTATGTTTTATGTTTTATGTTTTATGTTTTATGTTTTATGTTTTATGTTTTATGTTTTATGTTTTATGTTTTATGTTTTATGTTTTATGTTTTATGTTTTATGTTTTATGTTTTATGTTTTATGTTTTATGTTTTATGTTTTATGTTTTATGTTTTATGTTTTATGTTTTTATGTTTTATGTTTTATGTTTTATGTTTTATGTTTTATGTTTTTATGTTTTATGTTTTATGTTTTATGTTTTATGTTTTATGTTTTATGTTTTATGTTTTATGTTTTATGTTTTATGTTTTATGTTTTATGTTTTATGTTTTATGTTTTATGTTTTATGTTTTATGTTTTATGTTTTATGTTTTTATGTTTTATGTTTTATGTTTTATGTTTTATGTTTTATGTTTTATGTTTTATGTTTTATGTTTTATGTTTTATGTTTTTATGTTTTATGTTTTATATGTTTTATGTTTTATGTTTTATGTTTTATGTTTTATGTTTTATGTTTTATGTTTTATGTTTTATGTTTATGTTTTATGTTTTATGTTTTATGTTGTTTTATGTTTTATGTTTTATGTTTTATGTTTTATGTTTTATGTTTTATGTTTTATGTTTTATGTTTTATGTTTTATGTTTTATGTTTTATGTTTTATGTTTTATGTTTTATGTTTTATGTTTTATGTTTTATGTTTTATGTTTTATGTTTTATGTTTTATGTTTTATGTTTTATGTTTTATGTTTTATGTTTTATGTTTTATGTTTTATGTTTTATGTTTTATGTTTTATGTTTTATGTTTTATGTTTTATGTTTTATGTTTTATGTTTTATGTTTTATGTTTTATGTTTTATGTTTTATGTTTATGTTTTATGTTTTATGTTTTATGTTTTATGTTTTATGTTTTATGTTTATGTTTTATGTTTTATGTTTTATGTTTTATGTTTTATGTTTTTATGTTTTATGTTTTATGTTTTATGTTTTATGTTTTATGTTTTATGTTTTATGTTTTATGTTTTATGTTTTTATGTTTTATGTTTTATGTTTTATGTTTTATGTTTATGTTTTATGTTTTATGTTTATGTTTTATGTTTTATGTTTTATGTTTTATGTTTTATGTTTTATGTTTTATGTTTTATGTTTTATGTTTTATGTTTAAGTTTTATGTTTTATGTTTTATGTTTTAATGTTTTATGTTTTATGTTTTATGTTTTATGTTTTATGTTTTATGTTTTTGTTTTATGTTTTATGTTTTATGTTTTATGTTTTATGTTTTATGTTTTATGTTTTATGTTTTATGTTTTATGTTTTATGTTTTATGTTTTATGTTTTATGTTTTATGTTTTATGTTTTATGTTTTATGTTTTTATGTTTTATGTTTTATGTTTTATGTTTTATGTTTTATGTTTTTTTATGTTTTATGTTTTATGTTTTATGTTTTATGTTTTATGTTTTATGTTTTATGTTTTATGTTTTATGTTTTATGTTTTATGTTTTATGTTTTATGTTTTATGTTTATGTTTTATGTTTTATGTTTTATGTTTTATGTTTTATGTTTTATGTTTTATGTTTTATGTTTATGTTTTATGTTTTATGTTTTTATGTTTTATGTTTTATGTTTTATGTTTTATGTTTTATGTTTTATGTTTTATGTTTATGTTTTATGTTTATGTTTATGTTTTATGTTTTATGTTTTATGTTTTATGTTTTATGTTTATGTTTTATGTTTTATGTTTTATGTTTTATGTTTTATGTTTTATGTTTTATGTTTTATGTTTTATGTTTTATGTTTTATGTTTATGTTTTTATGTTTTATGTTTTATGTTTTATGTTTTATGTTTTATGTTTTATGTTTTATGTTTTATGTTTTATGTTTTATGTTTATGTTTTATGTTTTATGTTTTATGTTTATGTTTTATGTTTTATGTTTTTATGTTTTATGTTTTATGTTTTATGTTTTATGTTTTATGTTTTATTATGTTTTATGTTTTATGTTTTATGTTTTATGTTTTATGTTTTATGTTTTTATGTTTTATGTTTTTATGTTTTATGTTTTATGTTTTATGTTTTTATGTTTTATGTTTATGTTTTATGTTTTATGTTTTATGTTTTATGTTTTATGTTTTATGTTTTATGTTTTATGTTTTATGTTTTATGTTTTATGTTTTATGTTTTATGTTTTATGTTTTATGTTTTATGTTTTATGTTTTATGTTTTATGTTTTATGTTTTATGTTTTATGTTTTATGTTTTATGTTTTTTTTTATGTTTTATGTTTTATGTTTTATGTTTATGTTTTATGTTTTTTTATGTTTTATGTTTTATGTTTTATGTTTTATGTTTTAGGTTTATGTTTTATGTTTTATGTTTTATGTTTTATGTTTTATGTTTTTATGTTTTATGTTTTATGTTTTATGTTTTATGTTTTATGTTTTATGTTTTATGTTTTATGTTTTATGTTTTATGTTTTATGTTTTATGTTTTATGTTTTATGTTTTATGTTTTATGTTTATGTTTTATGTTTTATGTTTTATGTTTTATGTTTATGTTTATGTTTTATGTTTTATGTTTTATGTTTTATGTTTTATGTTTTATGTTTATGTTTTATGTTTTATGTTTTATGTTTTATGTTTTATGTTTTATGTTTTATGTTTTATGTTTTATGTTTTATGTTTTATGTTTTATGTTTTATGTTTTATGTTTTATGTTTTATGTTTTATGTTTTATGTTTTATGTTTTATGTTTTATGTTTTATGTTTTATGTTTATGTTTATGTTTTATGTTTTATGTTTATGTTTTATGTTTTATGTTTTATGTTTTATGTTTTATGTTTTATGTT
Source organism: Topomyia yanbarensis (assembly GCF_030247195.1). Lineage (NCBI taxonomy): Eukaryota > Metazoa > Arthropoda > Insecta > Diptera > Culicidae > Topomyia > Topomyia yanbarensis. Next base: position 5,965 of record NW_026683782.1, on the reverse strand, counting down.
TTTATGTTTTATGTTTTATGTTTTATGTTTATGTTTTATGTTTATGTTTTATGTTTTATGTTTTATGTTTTATGTTTTATGTTTTATGTTTTATGTTTTATGTTTTATGTTTTATGTTTTATGTTTTATGTTTTATGTTTTATGTTTATGTTTTATGTTTTATGTTTTATGTTTTATGTTTTATGTTTTATGTTTTATGTTTTATGTTTTATGTTTTATGTTTAGTTTTATGTTTTATGTTTTATGTTTTATGTTTTATGTTTTATGTTTTATGTTTTATGTTTTATGTTTTATGTTTTATGTTTTTATGTTTTATGTTTTATGTTTTATGTTTTATGTTTTATGTTTTATGTTTTATGTTTTATGTTTTATGTTTTATGTTTTATGTTTTATGTTTTATGTTTTTATGTTTTATGTTTTATGTTTATGTTTTATGTTTTATGTTTATGTTTTATGTTTTATGTTTTATGTTTTATGTTTTATGTTTTATGTTTATTTTATGTTTTATGTTTTATGTTTTTATGTTTTATGTTTTATGTTTTATGTTTTATGTTTTATGTTTTATGTTTTATGTTTATGTTTTATGTTTTATGTTTTATGTTTTATGTTTTATGTTTTTATGTTTTATGTTTTATGTTTTATGTTTTATGTTTTATGTTTTATGTTTTATGTTTTATGTTTTATGTTTTATGTTTTATGTTTTATGTTTTATGTTTTATGTTTTATGTTTTATGTTTTATGTTTTATGTTTTATGTTTTATGTTTTATGTTTTATGTTTATGTTTTATGTTTTATGTTTTATGTTTTATGTTTTATGTTTTATGTTTTTATGTTTTATGTTTTATGTTTTATGTTTTATGTTTTATGTTTTATGTTTTATGTTTATGTTTTATGTTTATGTTTTATGTTTTATGTTTTATGTTTTATGTTTTATGTTTTATGTTTTATGTTTTATGTTTTATGTTTTATGTTTTATGTTTTATGTTTTATGTTTTATGTTTTATGTTTTATGTTTTATGTTTTTATGTTTTATGTTTTATGTTTTATGTTTTATGTTTTATGTTTTATGTTTTATGTTTTATGTTTTATGTTTTATGTTTTATGTTTTAGGTTTTATGTTTTATGTTTTATGTTTTATGTTTTATGTTTTATGTTTTATGTTTATGTTTTATGTTTTATGTTTTATGTTTTATGTTTTATGTTTTAGGTTTTATGTTTTTATGTTTTATGTTTTATGTTTTATGTTTTATGTTTTATGTTTTATGTTTTATGTTTTATGTTTTATGTTTTATGTTTTATGTTTTATGTTTTATGTTTTTATGTTTTATGTTTTATGTTTTATGTTTTATGTTTTATGTTTTATGTTTTATGTTTTATGTTTTATGTTTTATGTTTTATGTTTTATGTTTTATGTTTATGTTTTATGTTTTATGTTTTATGTTTTATGTTTTATGTTTTATGTTTTATGTTTTATGTTTTATGTTTTATGTTTTTATGTTTTATGTTTTATGTTTTATGTTTTATGTTTTATGTTTTATGTTTTTATGTTTTATGTTTTATGTTTTATGTTTTATGTTTTATGTTTTATGTTTTATGTTTTATGTTTTATGTTTTATGTTTTATGTTTTATGTTTTATGTTTATGTTTTTATGTTTTATGTTTTATGTTTTATGTTTTATGTTTTATGTTTTATGTTTTATGTTTTATGTTTTATGTTTTTATGTTTTATGTTTTATGTTTTATGTTTTATGTTTTATGTTTTATGTTTTATGTTTTTATGTTTTATGTTTTATGTTTTATGTTTATGTTTTATGTTTTATGTTTTATGTTTTATGTTTTATGTTTATGTTTATGTTTTATGTTTTTTATGTTTATGTTTTATGTTTTATGTTTATGTTTTTATGTTTTATGTTTTATGTTTTATGTTTTATGTTTTATGTTTTATGTTTATGTTTTTATGTTTTATGTTTTATGTTTTATGTTTTATGTTTTATGTTTTATGTTTTATGTTTTTATGTTTTATGTTTTATGTTTTATGTTTTATGTTTTATGTTTTATGTTTTATGTTTTATGTTTTTATGTTTTATGTTTATGTTTTATGTTTTTATGTTTTATGTTTTATGTTTTATGTTTTATGTTTTATGTTTATGTTTTATGTTTTATGTTTTATGTTTATGTTTATGTTTTATGTTTTTATGTTTTATGTTTTATGTTTTATGTTTTATGTTTTATGTTTTATGTTTTATGTTTATGTTTTATGTTTTATGTTTTATGTTTTTATGTTTTATGTTTTATTGTTTTATGTTTTATGTTTTATGTTTATGTTTTATGTTTTATGTTTTATGTTTTATGTTTTATGTTTTATGTTTTATGTTTATGTTTTATGTTTTATGTTTTATGTTTTATGTTTTATGTTTTATGTTTTATGTTTTATGTTTTATGTTTTATGTTTTATGTTTTATGTTTTATGTTTTATGTTTATGTTTATGTTTTATGTTTTATGTTTTATGTTTTATGTTTTATGTTTTATGTTTTATGTTTTATGTTTTATGTTTTATGTTTTTATGTTTTATGTTTTATGTTTTATGTTTTATGTTTTATGTTTTATGTTTTATGTTTTTATGTTTTATGTTTATGTTTTATGTTTTATGTTTTATGTTTTATGTTTTATGTTTTATGTTTTATGTTTTATGTTTTATGTTTTATGTTTTATGTTTTATGTTTATGTTTTATGTTTTATGTTTTATGTTTTATGTTTTATGTTTTATGTTTTATGTTTTATATGTTTATGTTTTTATGTTTTATGTTTTATGTTTTATGTTTTATGTTTTATGTTTTATGTTTATGTTTTATGTTTTATGTTTTATGTTTTATGTTTTATGTTTTATGTTTTATGTTTTATGTTTTATGTTTATGTTTTATGTTATGTTTTATGTTTTATGTTTTATGTTTTATGTTTTATGTTTTTATGTTTATTTATGTTTTATGTTTTATGTTTTATGTTTTATGTTTTATGTTTTATGTTTTATGTTTTATGTTTTATGTTTTATGTTTTATGTTTTATGTTTTATGTTTTATGTTTTATGTTTTATGTTTTATGTTTTATGTTTTATGTTTTATGTTTATGTTTTATGTTTTATGTTTTATGTTTTATGTTTTATGTTTTATGTTTTATGTTTTATGTTTTATGTTTTATGTTTTATGTTTTATGTTTTATGTTTTATGTTTTATGTTTTATGTTTTATGTTTTATGTTTTATGTTTTTATGTTTTATGTTTTATGTTTTATGTTTTATGTTTTATGTTTTATGTTTTATGTTTTTGTTTATGTTTTATGTTTTATGTTTTATGTTTTATGTTTTATGTTTTATGTTTTATGTTTTATTGTTTTATGTTTTATGTTTTTATGTTTTATGTTTTATGTTTTCATGTTTTATGTTTTATGTTTTATGTTTTATGTTTTATGTTTTATGTTTTATGTTTTATGTTTATGTTATGTTATGTTTTATGTTTTATGTTTTATGTTTTATGTTTTATGTTTTATGTTTTATGTTTTATGTTTTATGTTTTATGTTTTATGTTTTATGTTTTATGTTTTATGTTTTATGTTTTTGTTTTATGTTTTATGTTTTATGTTTTATGTTTTATGTTTTATGTTTTATGTTTTATGTTTTATGTTTTATGTTTTTATGTTTTATGTTTTATGTTTTATGTTTTATGTTTTATGTTTTATGTTTTATGTTTTATGTTTTATGTTTTATGTTTTATGTTTTATGTTTTATGTTTTATGTTTTATGTTTTATGTTTTATGTTTTATGTTTTATGTTTTATGTTTTATGTTTTATGTTTTATGTTTTATGTTTTATGTTTTATGTTTTATGTTTTATGTTTATGTTTTATGTTTTATGTTTTATGTTTTGTTTTTGTTTTATGTTTTATGTTTTATGTTTTATGTTTTATGTTTTATGTTTATGTTTTATGTTTTATGTTTTATGTTTTATGTTTTATGTTTTATGTTTTTATGTTTTATGTTTTATGTTTTATGTTTTATGTTTTGTTTATGTTTTATGTTTTATGTTTTTATGTTTTATGTTTTATGTTTTATGTTTTATGTTTTATGTTTTATGTTTTATGTTTTATGTTTTATGTTTTATGTTTTATGTTTTATGTTTTATGTTTTATGTTTTATGTTTTATGTTTTATGTTTATGTTTTATGTTTTTATGTTTATGTTTTATGTTTTATGTTTTATGTTTTATGTTTTATGTTTTATGTTTTATGTTTTATGTTTTATGTTTTATGTTTTATGTTTTATGTTTTATGTTTTATGTTTTTATGTTTTATGTTTTATGTTTTATGTTTTATGTTTTATGTTTTATGTTTTATGTTTTATGTTTTAGTTTTATGTTTTATGTTTTATGTTTTATGTTTTTATGTTTTATGTTTATGTTTTATGTTTTATGTTTTATGTTTTTATGTTTTATGTTTTATGTTTTATGTTTTATGTTTTATGTTTTATGTTTTTATGTTA
>NW_026683782.1:0-936 GCF_030247195.1 Topomyia yanbarensis | reverse complement strand
GAAGAGAGCGTCGCTGTTTGGTGTAGTCGTATTAGATGGAATTGAAAAATGAGAAAGCACGTTACATTCTTTGGTAGTTTTGCACATAATAAAGCACATTGTTCGTAGCTTATATCGAATGTTTGAGAAAGTCTTTATCTTGTTTGAAAAAGCACTAGAATTCGTTCCTGATTACCGTCAAAATATTTATCACCCAAGTTAAATATATGCTAATTGGCAACGGCAACACTAATATTTTATGAATTTATTTTAACATACCTCTCGTTTCCATCCGTTGATAACATTCGATATCCTCAGCTAGTGTAATGTCGAAGACAACACCGTTATAAATCATGTTCCAAAGAGGTGGGTCGAGTGTGGCACCTTGGGACACTCTCGCCGTGACCTTAATCGACTTCTGCCTTTAATTTGTGTGGTAGAGACCAGACCCACTTCCCAAAAAAAGCTTTCCAGAATATTGTACAAGCCTTCGGAGACACGCAGTTTGTGCAGGCGATTCTGGCACAATACCGATTACCCCTCCTCTTATGGGTAGACGCCTTCTCTGCTCTCTCTCTATACAGCTGGCCAGATTGCGCCCACCGTTGAACTTTCTTTCTGGATTCCGAACTGTGTGTTGCGCAGACCGCTTTCACGCTCCGTGCAGGTTTTACTCAGAGGATCACCCTTTCCAATAGTTCCCCGAGAGTATATAGCAGGAATATGTGCCTGCTGGATTTGGATGCTGGATTTCATCGAGACTTCCTTGGTTTGGGAAACGGCACTAACGTCTGGATCATCCGTCTATCTTGAAAGTCGCCTTCTTCCAGGTACGCCGTCAGCATTGCCTTAAACATGGCTGGGAATGCCGGGAGTGCGTTTTTCAATGACACGTCCGGATCCGGAGTTTTCTTCACTTTTAATCAAAAGCTTTTTCTCCGGTGATATTTTCTGCTA
>NW_026683781.1:0-24348 GCF_030247195.1 Topomyia yanbarensis | reverse complement strand
TTTTTGAGAATTTTGAGAATTTTGAGAATTTTGAGAATTTTGAGAATTTTGAGAATTTTGAGAATTTTGAGAATTTTGAGAATTTTGAGAATTTTGAGAATTTTGAGAATTTTGAGAATTTTGAGAATTTTGAGAATTTTGAGAATTTTGAGAATTTTGAGAATTTTGAGAATTTTGAGAATTTTGAGAATTTTGAGAATTTTGAGAATTTTGAGAATTTTGAGAATTTTGAGAATTTTGAGAATTTTGAGAATTTTGAGAATTTTGAGAATTTTGAGAATTTTGAGAATTTTGAGAATTTTGAGAATTTTGAGAATTTTGAGAATTTTGAGAATTTTGAGAATTTTGAGAATTTTGAGAATTTTGAGAATTTTGAGAATTTTGAGAATTTTGAGAATTTTGAGAATTTGAGAATTTTGAGAATTTTGAGAATTTTGAGAATTTTGAGAATTTTGAGAATTTTGAGAATTTTGAGAATTTTGAGAATTTTGAGAATTTTGAGAATTTTGAGAATTTTGAGAATTTTGAGAATTTTGAGAATTTTGAGAATTTTGAGAATTTTGAGAATTTTGAGAATTTTGAGAATTTTGAGAATTTTGAGAATTTTGAGAATTTTGAGAATTTTGAGAATTTTGAGAATTTTGAGAATTTTGAGAATTTTGAGAATTTTGAGAATTTTGAGAATTTTGAGAATTTTGAGAATTTTGAGAATTTTGAGAATTTTGAGAATTTTGAGAATTTTGAGAATTTTGAGAATTTTGAGAATTTTGAGAATTTTGAGAATTTTGAGAATTTTGAGAATTTTGAGAATTTTGAGAATTTTGAGAATTTTGAGAATTTTGAGAATTTTGAGAATTTTGAGAATTTTGAGAATTTTGAGAATTTTGAGAATTTTGAGAATTTTGAGAATTTTGAGAATTTTGAGAATTTTGAGAATTTTGAGAATTTTGAGAATTTTGAGAATTTTGAGAATTTTGAGAATTTTGAGAATTTTGAGAATTTTGAGAATTTTGAGAATTTTGAGAATTTTGAGAATTTTGAGAATTTTGAGAATTTTGAGAATTTTGAGAATTTTGAGAATTTTGAGAATTTTGAGAATTTTGAGAATTTTGAGAATTTTGAGAATTTTGAGAATTTTGAGAATTTTGAGAATTTTGAGAATTTTGAGAATTTTGAGAATTTTGAGAATTTTGAGAATTTTGAGAATTTTGAGAATTTTGAGAATTTTGAGAATTTTGAGAATTTTGAGAATTTTGAGAATTTTGAGAATTTTGAGAATTTTGAGAATTTTGAGAATTTTGAGAATTTTGAGAATTTTGAGAATTTTGAGAATTTTGAGAATTTTGAGAATTTTGAGAATTTTGAGAATTTTGAGAATTTTGAGAATTTTGAGAATTTTGAGAATTTTGAGAATTTTGAGAATTTTGAGAATTTTGAGAATTTTGAGAATTTTGAGAATTTTGAGAATTTTGAGAATTTTGAGAATTTTGAGAATTTTGAGAATTTTGAGAATTTTGAGAATTTTGAGAATTTTGAGAATTTTGAGAATTTTGAGAATTTTGAGAATTTTGAGAATTTTGAGAATTTTGAGAATTTTGAGAATTTTGAGAATTTTGAGAATTTTGAGAATTTTGAGAATTTTGAGAATTTTGAGAATTTTGAGAATTTTGAGAATTTTGAGAATTTTGAGAATTTTGAGAATTTTGAGAATTTTGAGAATTTTGAGAATTTTGAGAATTTTGAGAATTTTGAGAATTTTGAGAATTTTGAGAATTTTGAGAATTTTGAGAATTTTGAGAATTTTGAGAATTTTGAGAATTTTGAGAATTTTGATAATTTTGAGAATTTTGAGAATTTTGAGAATTTTGAGAATTTTGAGAATTTTGAGAATTTTGAGAATTTTGAGAATTTTGAGAATTTTGAGAATTTTGAGAATTTTGAGAATTTTGAGAATTTTGAGAATTTTGAGAATTTTGAGAATTTTGAGAATTTTGAGAATTTTGAGAATTTTGAGAATTTTGAGAATTTTGAGAATTTTGAGAATTTTGAGAATTTTGAGAATTTTGAGAATTTTGAGAATTTTGAGAATTTTGAGAATTTTGAGAATTTTGAGAATTTTGAGAATTTTGAGAATTTTGAGAATTTTGAGAATTTTGAGAATTTTGAGAATTTTGAGAATTTTGAGAATTTTGAGAATTTTGAGAATTTTGAGAATTTTGAGAATTTTGAGAATTTTGAGAATTTTGAGAATTTTGAGAATTTTGAGAATTTTGAGAATTTTGAGAATTTTGAGAATTTTGAGAATTTTGAGAATTTTGAGAATTTTGAGAATTTTGAGAATTTTGAGAATTTTGAGAATTTTGAGAATTTTGAGAATTTTGAGAATTTTGAGAATTTTGAGAATTTTGAGAATTTTGAGAATTTTGAGAATTTTGAGAATTTTGAGAATTTTGAGAATTTTGAGAATTTTGAGAATTTTGAGAATTTTGAGAATTTTGAGAATTTTGAGAATTTTGAGAATTTTGAGAATTTTGAGAATTTTGAGAATTTTGAGAATTTTGAGAATTTTGAGAATTTTGAGAATTTTGAGAATTTTGAGAATTTTGAGAATTTTGAGAATTTTGAGAATTTTGAGAATTTTGAGAATTTTGAGAATTTTGAGAATTTTGAGAATTTTGAGAATTTTGAGAATTTTGAGAATTTTGAGAATTTTGAGAATTTTGAGAATTTTGAGAATTTTGAGAATTTTGAGAATTTTGAGAATTTTGAGAATTTTGAGAATTTTGAGAATTTTGAGAATTTTGAGAATTTTGAGAATTTTGAGAATTTTGAGAATTTTGAGAATTTTGAGAATTTTGAGAATTTTGAGAATTTTGAGAATTTTGAGAATTTTGAGAATTTTGAGAATTTTGAGAATTTTGAGAATTTTGAGAATTTTGAGAATTTTGAGAATTTTGAGAATTTTGAGAATTTTGAGAATTTTGAGAATTTTGAGAATTTTGAGAATTTTGAGAATTTTGAGAATTTTGAGAATTTTGAGAATTTTGAGAATTTTGAGAATTTTGAGAATTTTGAGAATTTTGAGAATTTTGAGAATTTTGAGAATTTTGAGAATTTTGAGAATTTTGAGAATTTTGAGAATTTTGAGAATTTTGAGAATTTTGAGAATTTTGAGAATTTTGAGAATTTTGAGAATTTTGAGAATTTTGAGAATTTTGAGAATTTTGAGAATTTTGAGAATTTTGAGAATTTTGAGAATTTTGAGAATTTTGAGAATTTTGAGAATTTTGAGAATTTTGAGAATTTTGAGAATTTTGAGAATTTTGAGAATTTTGAGAATTTTGAGAATTTTGAGAATTTTGAGAATTTTGAGAATTTTGAGAATTTTGAGAATTTTGAGAATTTTGAGAATTTTGAGAATTTTGAGAATTTTGAGAATTTTGAGAATTTTGAGAATTTTGAGAATTTTGAGAATTTTGAGAATTTTGAGAATTTTGAGAATTTTGAGAATTTTGAGAATTTTGAGAATTTTGAGAATTTTGAGAATTTTGAGAATTTTGAGAATTTTGAGAATTTTGAGAATTTTGAGAATTTTGAGAATTTTGAGAATTTTGAGAATTTTGAGAATTTTGAGAATTTTGAGAATTTTGAGAATTTTGAGAATTTTGAGAATTTTGAGAATTTTGAGAATTTTGAGAATTTTGAGAATTTTGAGAATTTTGAGAATTTTGAGAATTTTGAGAATTTTGAGAATTTTGAGAATTTTGAGAATTTTGAGAATTTTGAGAATTTTGAGAATTTTGAGAATTTTGAGAATTTTGAGAATTTTGAGAATTTTGAGAATTTTGAGAATTTTGAGAATTTTGAGAATTTTGAGAATTTTGAGAATTTGAGAATTTTGAGAATTTTGAGAATTTTGAGAATTTTGAGAATTTTGAGAATTTTGAGAATTTTGAGAATTTTGAGAATTTTGAGAATTTTGAGAATTTTGAGAATTTTGAGAATTTTGAGAATTTTGAGAAATTTTGAGAATTTTGAGAATTTTGAGAATTTTGAGAATTTTGAGAATTTTGAGAATTTTGAGAATTTTGAGAATTTTGAGAATTTTGAGAATTTTGAGAATTTTGAGAATTTTGAGAATTTTGAGAATTTTGAGAATTTTGAGAATTTTGAGAATTTTGAGAATTTTGAGAATTTTGAGAATTTTGAGAATTTTGAGAATTTTGAGAATTTTGAGAATTTTGAGAATTTTGAGAATTTTGAGAATTTTGAGAATTTTGAGAATTTTGAGAATTTTGAGAATTTTGAGAATTTTGAGAATTTTGAGAATTTTGAGAATTTTGAGAATTTTGAGAATTTTGAGAATTTTGAGAATTTTGAGAATTTTGAGAATTTTGAGAATTTTGAGAATTTTGAGAATTTTGAGAATTTTGAGAATTTTGAGAATTTTGAGAATTTTGAGAATTTTGAGAATTTTGAGAATTTTGAGAATTTTGAGAATTTTGAGAATTTTGAGAATTTTGAGAATTTTGAGAATTTTGAGAATTTTGAGAATTTTGAGAATTTTGAGAATTTTGAGAATTTTGAGAATTTTGAGAATTTTGAGAATTTTGAGAATTTTGAGAATTTTGAGAATTTTGAGAATTTTGAGAATTTTGAGAATTTTGAGAATTTTGAGAATTTTGAGAATTTTGAGAATTTTGAGAATTTTGAGAATTTTGAGAATTTTGAGAATTTTGAGAATTTTGAGAATTTTGAGAATTTGAGAATTTTGAGAATTTTGAGAATTTTGAGAATTTTGAGAATTTTGAGAATTTTGAGAATTTTGAGAATTTTGAGAATTTTGAGAATTTTGAGAATTTTGAGAATTTTGAGAATTTTGAGAATTTTGAGAATTTTGAGAATTTTGAGAATTTTGAGAATTTTGAGAATTTTGAGAATTTTGAGAATTTTGAGAATTTTGAGAATTTTGAGAATTTTGAGAATTTTGAGAATTTTGAGAATTTTGAGAATTTTGAGAATTTTGAGAATTTTGAGAATTTTGAGAATTTTGAGAATTTTGAGAATTTTGAGAATTTTGAGAATTTTGAGAATTTTGAGAATTTTGAGAATTTTGAGAATTTTGAGAATTTTGAGAATTTTGAGAATTTTGAGAATTTTGAGAATTTTGAGAATTTTGAGAATTTTGAGAATTTTGAGAATTTTGAGAATTTTGAGAATTTTGAGAATTTTGAGAATTTTGAGAATTTTGAGAATTTTGAGAATTTTGAGAATTTTGAGAATTTTGAGAATTTTGAGAATTTTGAGAATTTTGAGAATTTTGAGAATTTTGAGAATTTTGAGAATTTTGAGAATTTTGAGAATTTTGAGAATTTTGAGAATTTTGAGAATTTTGAGAATTTTGAGAATTTTGAGAATTTTGAGAATTTTGAGAATTTTGAGAATTTTGAGAATTTTGAGAATTTTGAGAATTTTGAGAATTTTGAGAATTTTGAGAATTTTGAGAATTTTGAGAATTTTGAGAATTTTGAGAATTTTGAGAATTTTGAGAATTTTGAGAATTTTGAGAATTTTGAGAATTTTGAGAATTTTGAGAATTTTGAGAATTTTGAGAATTTTGAGAATTTTGAGAATTTTGAGAATTTTGAGAATTTTGAGAATTTTGAGAATTTTGAGAATTTTGAGAATTTTGAGAATTTTGAGAATTTTGAGAATTTTGAGAATTTTGAGAATTTTGAGAATTTTGAGAATTTTGAGAATTTTGAGAATTTTGAGAATTTTGAGAATTTTGAGAATTTTGAGAATTTTGAGAATTTTGAGAATTTTGAGAATTTTGAGAATTTTGAGAATTTTGAGAATTTTGAGAATTTTGAGAATTTTGAGAATTTTGAGAATTTTGAGAATTTTGAGAATTTTGAGAATTTGAGAATTTTGAGAATTTTGAGAATTTTGAGAATTTTGAGAATTTTGAGAATTTTGAGAATTTTGAGAATTTTGAGAATTTTGAGAATTTTGAGAATTTTGAGAATTTTGAGAATTTTGAGAATTTTGAGAATTTTGAGAATTTTGAGAATTTTGAGAATTTTGAGAATTTTGAGAATTTTGAGAATTTTGAGAATTTTGAGAATTTTGAGAATTTTGAGAATTTTGAGAATTTTGAGAATTTTGAGAATTTTGAGAATTTTGAGAATTTTGAGAATTTTGAGAATTTTGAGAATTTTGAGAATTTTGAGAATTTTGAGAATTTTGAGAATTTTGAGAATTTTGAGAATTTTGAGAATTTTGAGAATTTTGAGAATTTTGAGAATTTTGAGAATTTTGAGAATTTTGAGAATTTTGAGAATTTTGAGAATTTTGAGAATTTTGAGAATTTTGAGAATTTTGAGAATTTTGAGAATTTTGAGAATTTTGAGAATTTTGAGAATTTTGAGAATTTTGAGAATTTTGAGAATTTTGAGAATTTTGAGAATTTTGAGAATTTTGAGAATTTTGAGAATTTTGAGAATTTTGAGAATTTTGAGAATTTTGAGAATTTTGAGAATTTTGAGAATTTTGAGAATTTTGAGAATTTTGAGAATTTTGAGAATTTTGAGAATTTTGAGAATTTTGAGAATTTTGAGAATTTTGAGAATTTTGAGAATTTTGAGAATTTTGAGAATTTTGAGAATTTTGAGAATTTTGAGAATTTTGAGAATTTTGAGAATTTTGAGAATTTTGAGAATTTTGAGAATTTTGAGAATTTTGAGAATTTTGAGAATTTTGAGAATTTTGAGAATTTTGAGAATTTTGAGAATTTTGAGAATTTTGAGAATTTTGAGAATTTTGAGAATTTTGAGAATTTTGAGAATTTTGAGAATTTTGAGAATTTTGAGAATTTTGAGAATTTTGAGAATTTTGAGAATTTTGAGAATTTTGAGAATTTTGAGAATTTTGAGAATTTTGAGAATTTTGAGAATTTTGAGAATTTTGAGAATTTTGAGAATTTTGAGAATTTTGAGAATTTTGAGAATTTTGAGAATTTTGAGAATTTTGAGAATTTTGAGAATTTTGAGAATTTTGAGAATTTTGAGAATTTTGAGAATTTTGAGAATTTTGAGAATTTTGAGAATTTTGAGAATTTTGAGAATTTTGAGAATTTTGAGAATTTTGAGAATTTTGAGAATTTTGAGAATTTTGAGAATTTTGAGAATTTTGAGAATTTTGAGAATTTTGAGAATTTTGAGAATTTTGAGAATTTTGAGAATTTTGAGAATTTTGAGAATTTTGAGAATTTTGAGAATTTTGAGAATTTTGAGAATTTTGAGAATTTTGAGAATTTTGAGAATTTTGAGAATTTTGAGAATTTTGAGAATTTTGAGAATTTTGAGAATTTTGAGAATTTTGAGAATTTTGAGAATTTTGAGAATTTTGAGAATTTTGAGAATTTTGAGAATTTTGAGAATTTTGAGAATTTTGAGAATTTTGAGAATTTTGAGAATTTTGAGAATTTTGAGAATTTTGAGAATTTTGAGAATTTTGAGAATTTTGAGAATTTTGAGAATTTTGAGAATTTTGAGAATTTTGAGAATTTTGAGAATTTTGAGAATTTTGAGAATTTTGAGAATTTTGAGAATTTTGAGAATTTTGAGAATTTTGAGAATTTTGAGAATTTTGAGAATTTTGAGAATTTTGAGAATTTTGAGAATTTTGAGAATTTTGAGAATTTTGAGAATTTTGAGAATTTTGAGAATTTTGAGAATTTTGAGAATTTTGAGAATTTTGAGAATTTTGAGAATTTTGAGAATTTTGAGAATTTTGAGAATTTTGAGAATTTTGAGAATTTTGAGAATTTTGAGAATTTTGAGAATTTTGAGAATTTTGAGAATTTTGAGAATTTTGAGAATTTTGAGAATTTTGAGAATTTTGAGAATTTTGAGAATTTTGAGAATTTTGAGAATTTTGAGAATTTTGAGAATTTTGAGAATTTTGAGAATTTTGAGAATTTTGAGAATTTTGAGAATTTTGAGAATTTTGAGAATTTTGAGAATTTTGAGAATTTTGAGAATTTTGAGAATTTTGAGAATTTTGAGAATTTTGAGAATTTTGAGAATTTTGAGAATTTTGAGAATTTTGAGAATTTTGAGAATTTTGAGAATTTTGAGAATTTTGAGAATTTTGAGAATTTTGAGAATTTTGAGAATTTTGAGAATTTTGAGAATTTTGAGAATTTTGAGAATTTTGAGAATTTTGAGAATTTTGAGAATTTTGAGAATTTTGAGAATTTTGAGAATTTTGAGAATTTTGAGAATTTTGAGAATTTTGAGAATTTTGAGAATTTTGAGAATTTTGAGAATTTTGAGAATTTTGAGAATTTTGAGAATTTTGAGAATTTTGAGAATTTTGAGAATTTTGAGAATTTTGAGAATTTTGAGAATTTTGAGAATTTTGAGAATTTTGAGAATTTTGAGAATTTTGAGAATTTTGAGAATTTTGAGAATTTTGAGAATTTTGAGAATTTTGAGAATTTTGAGAATTTTGAGAATTTTGAGAATTTTGAGAATTTTGAGAATTTTGAGAATTTTGAGAATTTTGAGAATTTTGAGAATTTTGAGAATTTTGAGAATTTTGAGAATTTTGAGAATTTTGAGAATTTTGAGAATTTTGAGAATTTTGAGAATTTTGAGAATTTGAGAATTTTGAGAATTTTGAGAATTTTGAGAATTTTGAGAATTTTGAGAATTTTGAGAATTTTGAGAATTTTGAGAATTTTGAGAATTTTGAGAATTTTGAGAATTTTGAGAATTTTGAGAATTTTGAGAATTTTGAGAATTTTGAGAATTTTGAGAATTTTGAGAATTTTGAGAATTTTGAGAATTTTGAGAATTTTGAGAATTTTGAGAATTTTGAGAATTTTGAGAATTTTGAGAATTTTGAGAATTTTGAGAATTTTGAGAATTTTGAGAATTTTGAGAATTTTGAGAATTTTGAGAATTTTGAGAATTTTGAGAATTTTGAGAATTTTGAGAATTTTGAGAATTTTGAGAATTTTGAGAATTTTGAGAATTTTGAGAATTTTGAGAATTTTGAGAATTTTGAGAATTTTGAGAATTTTGAGAATTTTGAGAATTTTGAGAATTTTGAGAATTTTGAGAATTTTGAGAATTTTGAGAATTTTGAGAATTTTGAGAATTTTGAGAATTTTGAGAATTTTGAGAATTTTGAGAATTTTGAGAATTTTGAGAATTTTGAGAATTTTGAGAATTTTGAGAATTTTGAGAATTTTGAGAATTTTGAGAATTTTGAGAATTTTGAGAATTTTGAGAATTTTGAGAATTTTGAGAATTTTGAGAATTTTGAGAATTTTGAGAATTTTGAGAATTTTGAGAATTTTGAGAATTTTGAGAATTTTGAGAATTTTGAGAATTTTGAGAATTTTGAGAATTTTGAGAATTTTGAGAATTTTGAGAATTTTGAGAATTTTGAGAATTTTGAGAATTTTGAGAATTTTGAGAATTTTGAGAATTTTGAGAATTTTGAGAATTTTGAGAATTTTGAGAATTTTGAGAATTTTGAGAATTTTGAGAATTTTGAGAATTTTGAGAATTTTGAGAATTTTGAGAATTTTGAGAATTTTGAGAATTTTGAGAATTTTGAGAATTTTGAGAATTTTGAGAATTTTGAGAATTTTGAGAATTTTGAGAATTTTGAGAATTTTGAGAATTTTGAGAATTTTGAGAATTTTGAGAATTTTGAGAATTTTGAGAATTTTGAGAATTTTGAGAATTTTGAGAATTTTGAGAATTTTGAGAATTTTGAGAATTTTGAGAATTTTGAGAATTTTGAGAATTTTGAGAATTTTGAGAATTTTGAGAATTTTGAGAATTTTGAGAATTTTGAGAATTTTGAGAATTTTGAGAATTTTGAGAATTTTGAGAATTTTGAGAATTTTGAGAATTTTGAGAATTTTGAGAATTTTGAGAATTTTGAGAATTTTGAGAATTTTGAGAATTTTGAGAATTTTGAGAATTTTGAGAATTTTGAGAATTTTGAGAATTTTGAGAATTTTGAGAATTTTGAGAATTTTGAGAATTTTGAGAATTTTGAGAATTTTGAGAATTTTGAGAATTTTGAGAATTTTGAGAATTTTGAGAATTTTGAGAATTTTGAGAATTTTGAGAATTTTGAGAATTTTGAGAATTTTAGAATTTTGAGAATTTTGAGAATTTTAGAATTTTAGAATTTTAGAATTTTAGAATTTTAGAATTTTAGAATTTTAGAATTTTAGAATTTTAGAATTTTAGAATTTTAGAATTTTAGAATTTTAGAATTTTAGAATTTTAGAATTTTAGAATTTTAGAATTTTAGAATTTTAGAATTTTAGAATTTTAGAATTTTAGAATTTTAGAATTTTAGAATTTTAGAATTTTAGAATTTTAGAATTTTAGAATTTTAGAATTTTAGAATTTTAGAATTTTAGAATTTTAGAATTTTAGAATTTTAGAATTTTAGAATTTTAGAATTTTAGAATTTTAGAATTTTAGAATTTTAGAATTTTAGAATTTTAGAATTTTAGAATTTTAGAATTTTAGAATTTTAGAATTTTAGAATTTTAGAATTTTAGAATTTTAGAATTTTAGAATTTTAGAATTTTAGAATTTTAGAATTTTAGAATTTTAGAATTTTAGAATTTTAGAATTTTAGAATTTTAGAATTTTAGAATTTTAGAATTTTAGAATTTTAGAATTTTAGAATTTTAGAATTTTAGAATTTTAGAATTTTAGAATTTTAGAATTTTAGAATTTTAGAATTTTAGAATTTTAGAATTTTAGAATTTTAGAATTTTAGAATTTTAGAATTTTAGAATTTTAGAATTTTAGAATTTTAGAATTTTAGAATTTTAGAATTTTAGAATTTTAGAATTTTAGAATTTTAGAATTTTAGAATTTTAGAATTTTAGAATTTTAGAATTTTAGAATTTTAGAATTTTAGAATTTTAGAATTTTAGAATTTTAGAATTTTAGAATTTTAGAATTTTAGAATTTTAGAATTTTAGAATTTTAGAATTTTAGAATTTTAGAATTTTAGAATTTTAGAATTTTAGAATTTTAGAATTTTAGAATTTTAGAATTTTAGAATTTTAGAATTTTAGAATTTTAGAATTTTAGAATTTTAGAATTTTAGAATTTTAGAATTTTAGAATTTTAGAATTTTAGAATTTTAGAATTTTAGAATTTTAGAATTTTAGAATTTTAGAATTTTAGAATTTTAGAATTTTAGAATTTTAGAATTTTAGAATTTTAGAATTTTAGAATTTTAGAATTTTAGAATTTTAGAATTTTAGAATTTTAGAATTTTAGAATTTTAGAATTTTAGAATTTTAGAATTTTAGAATTTTAGAATTTTAGAATTTTAGAATTTTAGAATTTTAGAATTTTAGAATTTTAGAATTTTAGAATTTTAGAATTTTAGAATTTTAGAATTTTAGAATTTTAGAATTTTAGAATTTTAGAATTTTAGAATTTTAGAATTTTAGAATTTTAGAATTTTAGAATTTTAGAATTTTAGAATTTTAGAATTTTAGAATTTTAGAATTTTAGAATTTTAGAATTTTAGAATTTTAGAATTTTAGAATTTTAGAATTTTAGAATTTTAGAATTTTAGAATTTTAGAATTTTAGAATTTTAGAATTTTAGAATTTTAGAATTTTAGAATTTTAGAATTTTAGAATTTTAGAATTTTAGAATTTTAGAATTTTAGAATTTTAGAATTTTAGAATTTTAGAATTTTAGAATTTTAGAATTTTAGAATTTTAGAATTTTAGAATTTTAGAATTTTAGAATTTTAGAATTTTAGAATTTTAGAATTTTAGAATTTTAGAATTTTAGAATTTTAGAATTTTAGAATTTTAGAATTTTAGAATTTTAGAATTTTAGAATTTTAGAATTTTAGAATTTTAGAATTTTAGAATTTTAGAATTTTAGAATTTTAGAATTTTAGAATTTTAGAATTTTAGAATTTTAGAATTTTAGAATTTTAGAATTTTAGAATTTTAGAATTTTAGAATTTTAGAATTTTAGAATTTTAGAATTTTAGAATTTTAGAATTTTAGAATTTTAGAATTTTAGAATTTTAGAATTTTAGAATTTTAGAATTTTAGAATTTTAGAATTTTAGAATTTTAGAATTTTAGAATTTTAGAATTTTAGAATTTTAGAATTTTAGAATTTTAGAATTTTAGAATTTTAGAATTTTAGAATTTTAGAATTTTAGA
Source organism: Topomyia yanbarensis (assembly GCF_030247195.1). Classification (NCBI taxonomy): domain Eukaryota; kingdom Metazoa; phylum Arthropoda; class Insecta; order Diptera; family Culicidae; genus Topomyia; species Topomyia yanbarensis. The sequence continues at coordinate 12,099 of NW_026683781.1, read as the reverse complement.
ATTTTAGAATTTTAGAATTTTAGAATTTTAGAATTTTAGAATTTTAGAATTTTAGAATTTTAGAATTTTAGAATTTTAGAATTTTAGAATTTTAGAATTTTAGAATTTTAGAATTTTAGAATTTTAGAATTTTAGAATTTTAGAATTTTAGAATTTTAGAATTTTAGAATTTTAGAATTTTAGAATTTTAGAATTTTAGAATTTTAGAATTTTAGAATTTTAGAATTTTAGAATTTTAGAATTTTAGAATTTTAGAATTTTAGAATTTTAGAATTTTAGAATTTTAGAATTTTAGAATTTTAGAATTTTAGAATTTTAGAATTTTAGAATTTTAGAATTTTAGAATTTTAGAATTTTAGAATTTTAGAATTTTAGAATTTTAGAATTTTAGAATTTTAGAATTTTAGAATTTTAGAATTTTAGAATTTTAGAATTTTAGAATTTTAGAATTTTAGAATTTTAGAATTTTAGAATTTTAGAATTTTAGAATTTTAGAATTTTAGAATTTTAGAATTTTAGAATTTTAGAATTTTAGAATTTTAGAATTTTAGAATTTTAGAATTTTAGAATTTTAGAATTTTAGAATTTTAGAATTTTAGAATTTTAGAATTTTAGAATTTTAGAATTTTAGAATTTTAGAATTTTAGAATTTTAGAATTTTAGAATTTTAGAATTTTAGAATTTTAGAATTTTAGAATTTTAGAATTTTAGAATTTTAGAATTTTAGAATTTTAGAATTTTAGAATTTTAGAATTTTAGAATTTTAGAATTTTAGAATTTTAGAATTTTAGAATTTTAGAATTTTAGAATTTTAGAATTTTAGAATTTTAGAATTTTAGAATTTTAGAATTTTAGAATTTTAGAATTTTAGAATTTTAGAATTTTAGAATTTTAGAATTTTAGAATTTTAGAATTTTAGAATTTTAGAATTTTAGAATTTTAGAATTTTAGAATTTTAGAATTTTAGAATTTTAGAATTTTAGAATTTTAGAATTTTAGAATTTTGAGAATTTTAGAATTTTGAGAATTTTGAGAATTTTGAGAATTTTGAGAATTTTGAGAATTTTGAGAATTTTGAGAATTTTGAGAATTTTGAGAATTTTGAGAATTTTGAGAATTTTGAGAATTTTGAGAATTTTGAGAATTTTGAGAATTTTGAGAATTTTGAGAATTTTGAGAATTTTGAGAATTTTGAGAATTTTGAGAATTTTGAGAATTTTGAGAATTTTGAGAATTTTGAGAATTTTGAGAATTTTGAGAATTTTGAGAATTTTGAGAATTTTGAGAATTTTGAGAATTTTGAGAATTTTGAGAATTTTGAGAATTTTGAGAATTTTGAGAATTTTGAGAATTTTGAGAATTTTGAGAATTTTGAGAATTTTGAGAATTTTGAGAATTTTGAGAATTTTGAGAATTTTGAGAATTTTGAGAATTTTGAGAATTTTGAGAATTTTGAGAATTTTGAGAATTTTGAGAATTTTGAGAATTTTGAGAATTTTGAGAATTTTGAGAATTTTGAGAATTTTGAGAATTTTGAGAATTTTGAGAATTTTGAGAATTTTGAGAATTTTGAGAATTTTGAGAATTTTGAGAATTTTGAGAATTTTGAGAATTTTGAGAATTTTGAGAATTTTGAGAATTTTGAGAATTTTGAGAATTTTGAGAATTTTGAGAATTTTGAGAATTTTGAGAATTTTGAGAATTTTGAGAATTTTGAGAATTTTGAGAATTTTGAGAATTTTGAGAATTTTGAGAATTTTGAGAATTTTGAGAATTTTGAGAATTTTGAGAATTTTGAGAATTTTGAGAATTTTGAGAATTTTGAGAATTTTGAGAATTTTGAGAATTTTGAGAATTTTGAGAATTTTGAGAATTTTGAGAATTTTGAGAATTTTGAGAATTTTGAGAATTTTGAGAATTTTGAGAATTTTGAGAATTTTGAGAATTTTGAGAATTTTGAGAATTTTGAGAATTTTGAGAATTTTGAGAATTTTGAGAATTTTGAGAATTTTGAGAATTTTGAGAATTTTGAGAATTTTGAGAATTTTGAGAATTTTGAGAATTTTGAGAATTTTGAGAATTTTGAGAATTTTGAGAATTTTGAGAATTTTGAGAATTTTGAGAATTTTGAGAATTTTGAGAATTTTGAGAATTTTGAGAATTTTGAGAATTTTGAGAATTTTGAGAATTTTGAGAATTTTGAGAATTTTGAGAATTTTGAGAATTTTGAGAATTTTGAGAATTTTGAGAATTTTGAGAATTTTGAGAATTTTGAGAATTTTGAGAATTTTGAGAATTTTGAGAATTTTGAGAATTTTGAGAATTTTGAGAATTTTGAGAATTTTGAGAATTTTGAGAATTTTGAGAATTTTGAGAATTTTGAGAATTTTGAGAATTTTGAGAATTTTGAGAATTTTGAGAATTTTGAGAATTTTGAGAATTTTGAGAATTTTGAGAATTTTGAGAATTTTGAGAATTTTGAGAATTTTGAGAATTTTGAGAATTTTGAGAATTTTGAGAATTTTGAGAATTTTGAGAATTTTGAGAATTTTGAGAATTTTGAGAATTTTGAGAATTTTGAGAATTTTGAGAATTTTGAGAATTTTGAGAATTTTGAGAATTTTGAGAATTTTGAGAATTTTGAGAATTTTGAGAATTTTGAGAATTTTGAGAATTTTGAGAATTTTGAGAATTTTGAGAATTTTGAGAATTTTGAGAATTTTGAGAATTTTGAGAATTTTGAGAATTTTGAGAATTTTGAGAATTTTGAGAATTTTGAGAATTTTGAGAATTTTGAGAATTTTGAGAATTTTGAGAATTTTGAGAATTTTGAGAATTTTGAGAATTTTGAGAATTTTGAGAATTTTGAGAATTTTGAGAATTTTGAGAATTTTGAGAATTTTGAGAATTTTGAGAATTTTGAGAATTTTGAGAATTTTGAGAATTTTGAGAATTTTGAGAATTTTGAGAATTTTGAGAATTTTGAGAATTTTGAGAATTTTGAGAATTTTGAGAATTTTGAGAATTTTGAGAATTTTGAGAATTTTGAGAATTTTGAGAATTTTGAGAATTTTGAGAATTTTGAGAATTTTGAGAATTTTGAGAATTTTGAGAATTTTGAGAATTTTGAGAATTTTGAGAATTTTGAGAATTTTGAGAATTTTGAGAATTTTGAGAATTTTGAGAATTTTGAGAATTTTGAGAATTTTGAGAATTTTGAGAATTTTGAGAATTTTGAGAATTTTGAGAATTTTGAGAATTTTGAGAATTTTGAGAATTTTGAGAATTTTGAGAATTTTGAGAATTTTGAGAATTTTGAGAATTTTGAGAATTTTGAGAATTTTGAGAATTTTGAGAATTTTGAGAATTTTGAGAATTTTGAGAATTTTGAGAATTTTGAGAATTTTGAGAATTTTGAGAATTTTGAGAATTTTGAGAATTTTGAGAATTTTGAGAATTTTGAGAATTTTGAGAATTTTGAGAATTTTGAGAATTTTGAGAATTTTGAGAATTTTGAGAATTTTGAGAATTTTGAGAATTTTGAGAATTTTGAGAATTTTGAGAATTTTGAGAATTTTGAGAATTTTGAGAATTTTGAGAATTTTGAGAATTTTGAGAATTTTGAGAATTTTGAGAATTTTGAGAATTTTGAGAATTTTGAGAATTTTGAGAATTTTGAGAATTTTGAGAATTTTGAGAATTTTGAGAATTTTGAGAATTTTGAGAATTTTGAGAATTTTGAGAATTTTGAGAATTTTGAGAATTTTGAGAATTTTGAGAATTTTGAGAATTTTGAGAATTTTGAGAATTTTGAGAATTTTGAGAATTTTGAGAATTTTGAGAATTTTGAGAATTTTGAGAATTTTGAGAATTTTGAGAATTTTGAGAATTTTGAGAATTTTGAGAATTTTGAGAATTTTGAGAATTTTGAGAATTTTGAGAATTTTGAGAATTTTGAGAATTTTGAGAATTTTGAGAATTTTGAGAATTTTGAGAATTTTGAGAATTTAGAATTTTGAGAATTTTGAGAATTTTGAGAATTTTGAGAATTTGAGAATTTTGAGAATTTTGAGAATTTTGATGAATTTTGAGAATTTTGAGAATTTTGAGAATTTTGAGAATTTTGAGAATTTTGAGAATTTTGAGAATTTAATTTTGAGAATTTTGAGAATTTTGAGAATTTTGAGAATTTTGAGAATTTTGAGAATTTTGAGAATTTTGAGAATTTTGAGAATTTTGAGAATTTTGAGAATTTTGAGAATTTTGAGAATTTTGAGAATTTTGAGAATTTTGAGAATTTTGAGAATTTTGAGAATTTTGAGAATTTTGAGAATTTTGAGAATTTTGAGAATTTTGAGAATTTTGAGAATTTTGAGAATTTTGAGAATTTTGAGAATTTTGAGAATTTTGAGAATTTTGAGAATTTTGAGAATTTTGAGAATTTGAGAATTTTGAGAATTTTGAGAATTTTGAGAATTTTGAGAATTTTGAGAATTTTGAGAATTTTGAGAATTTTGAGAATTTTGAGAATTTTGAGAATTTTGAGAATTTTGAGAATTTTGAGAATTTTGAGAATTTTGAGAATTTTGAGAATTTTGAGAATTTTGAGAATTTTGAGAATTTTGAGAATTTTGAGAATTTTGAGAATTTTGAGAATTTTGAGAATTTTGAGAATTTTGAGAATTTTGAGAATTTTGAGAATTTTGAGAATTTTGAGAATTTTGAGAATTTTGAGAATTTTGAGAATTTTGAGAATTTTGAGAATTTTGAGAATTTTGAGAATTTTGAGAATTTTGAGAATTTTGAGAATTTTGAGAATTTTGAGAATTTTGAGAATTTTGAGAATTTTGAGAATTTTGAGAATTTTGAGAATTTTGAGAATTTTGAGAATTTTGAGAATTTTGAGAATTTTGAGAATTTTGAGAATTTTGAGAATTTTGAGAATTTTGAGAATTTTGAGAATTTTGAGAATTTTGAGAATTTTGAGAATTTTGAGAATTTTGAGAATTTTGAGAATTTTGAGAATTTTGAGAATTTTGAGAATTTTGAGAATTTTGAGAATTTTGAGAATTTTGAGAATTTTGAGAATTTTGAGAATTTTGAGAATTTTGAGAATTTTGAGAATTTTGAGAATTTTGAGAATTTTGAGAATTTTGAGAATTTTGAGAATTTTGAGAATTTTGAGAATTTTGAGAATTTTGAGAATTTTGAGAATTTTGAGAATTTTGAGAATTTTGAGAATTTTGAGAATTTTGAGAATTTTGAGAATTTTGAGAATTTTGAGAATTTTGAGAATTTTGAGAATTTTGAGAATTTTGAGAATTTTGAGAATTTTGAGAATTTTGAGAATTTTGAGAATTTTGAGAATTTTGAGAATTTTGAGAATTTTGAGAATTTTGAGAATTTTGAGAATTTTGAGAATTTTGAGAATTTTGAGAATTTTGAGAATTTTGAGAATTTTGAGAATTTTGAGAATTTTGAGAATTTTGAGAATTTTGAGAATTTTGAGAATTTTGAGAATTTTGAGAATTTTGAGAATTTTGAGAATTTTGAGAATTTTGAGAATTTTGAGAATTTTGAGAATTTTGAGAATTTTGAGAATTTTGAGAATTTTGAGAATTTTGAGAATTTTGAGAATTTTGAGAATTTTGAGAATTTTGAGAATTTTGAGAATTTTGAGAATTTTGAGAATTTTGAGAATTTTGAGAATTTTGAGAATTTTGAGAATTTTGAGAATTTTGAGAATTTTGAGAATTTTGAGAATTTTGAGAATTTTGAGAATTTTGAGAATTTTGAGAATTTTGAGAATTTTGAGAATTTTGAGAATTTTGAGAATTTTGAGAATTTTGAGAATTTTGAGAATTTTGAGAATTTTGAGAATTTTGAGAATTTTGAGAATTTTGAGAATTTTGAGAATTTTGAGAATTTTGAGAATTTTGAGAATTTTGAGAATTTTGAGAATTTTGAGAATTTTGAGAATTTTGAGAATTTTGAGAATTTTGAGAATTTTGAGAATTTTGAGAATTTTGAGAATTTTGAGAATTTTGAGAATTTTGAGAATTTTGAGAATTTTGAGAATTTTGAGAATTTTGAGAATTTTGAGAATTTTGAGAATTTTGAGAATTTTGAGAATTTTGAGAATTTTGAGAATTTTGAGAATTTTGAGAATTTTGAGAATTTTGAGAATTTTGAGAATTTGAGAATTTTGAGAATTTTGAGAATTTTGAGAATTTTGAGAATTTTGAGAATTTTGAGAATTTTGAGAATTTTGAGAATTTTGAGAATTTTGAGAATTTTGAGAATTTTGAGAATTTTGAGAATTTTGAGAATTTTGAGAATTTTGAGAATTTTGAGAATTTTGAGAATTTTGAGAATTTTGAGAATTTTGAGAATTTTGAGAATTTTGAGAATTTTGAGAATTTTGAGAATTTTGAGAATTTTGAGAATTTTGAGAATTTTGAGAATTTTGAGAATTTTGAGAATTTTGAGAATTTTGAGAATTTTGAGAATTTTGAGAATTTTGAGAATTTTGAGAATTTTGAGAATTTTGAGAATTTTGAGAATTTTGAGAATTTTGAGAATTTTGAGAATTTTGAGAATTTTGAGAATTTTGAGAATTTTGAGAATTTTGAGAATTTTGAGAATTTTGAGAATTTTGAGAATTTTGAGAATTTTGAGAATTTTGAGAATTTTGAGAATTTTGAGAATTTTGAGAATTTTGAGAATTTTGAGAATTTTGAGAATTTTGAGAATTTTGAGAATTTTGAGAATTTTGAGAATTTTGAGAATTTTGAGAATTTTGAGAATTTTGAGAATTTTGAGAATTTTGAGAATTTTGAGAATTTTGAGAATTTTGAGAATTTTGAGAATTTTGAGAATTTTGAGAATTTTGAGAATTTTGAGAATTTTGAGAATTTTGAGAATTTTGAGAATTTTGAGAATTTTGAGAATTTTGAGAATTTTGAGAATTTTGAGAATTTTGAGAATTTTGAGAATTTTGAGAATTTTGAGAATTTTGAGAATTTTGAGAATTTTGAGAATTTTGAGAATTTTGAGAATTTTGAGAATTTTGAGAATTTTGAGAATTTTGAGAATTTTGAGAATTTTGAGAATTTTGAGAATTTTGAGAATTTTGAGAATTTTGAGAATTTTGAGAATTTTGAGAATTTTGAGAATTTTGAGAATTTTGAGAATTTTGAGAATTTTGAGAATTTTGAGAATTTTGAGAATTTTGAGAATTTTGAGAATTTTGAGAATTTTGAGAATTTTGAGAATTTTGAGAATTTTGAGAATTTTGAGAATTTTGAGAATTTTGAGAATTTTGAGAATTTTGAGAATTTTGAGAATTTTGAGAATTTTGAGAATTTTGAGAATTTTGAGAATTTTGAGAATTTTGAGAATTTTGAGAATTTTGAGAATTTTGAGAATTTTGAGAATTTTGAGAATTTTGAGAATTTTGAGAATTTTGAGAATTTTGAGAATTTTGAGAATTTTGAGAATTTTGAGAATTTTGAGAATTTTGAGAATTTTGAGAATTTTGAGAATTTTGAGAATTTTGAGAATTTTGAGAATTTTGAGAATTTTGAGAATTTTGAGAATTTTGAGAATTTTGAGAATTTTGAGAATTTTGAGAATTTTGAGAATTTTGAGAATTTTGAGAATTTTGAGAATTTTGAGAATTTTGAGAATTTTGAGAATTTTGAGAATTTTGAGAATTTTGAGAATTTTGAGAATTTTGAGAATTTTGAGAATTTTGAGAATTTTGAGAATTTTGAGAATTTTGAGAATTTTGAGAATTTTGAGAATTTTGAGAATTTTGAGAATTTTGAGAATTTTGAGAATTTTGAGAATTTTGAGAATTTTGAGAATTTTGAGAATTGAGAATTTTGAGAATTTTGAGAATTTTGAGAATTTTGAGAATTTTGAGAATTTTGAGAATTTTGAGAATTTTGAGAATTTTGAGAATTTTGAGAATTTTGAGAATTTTGAGAATTTTGAGAATTTTGAGAATTTTGAGAATTTTGAGAATTTTGAGAATTTTGAGAATTTTGAGAATTTTGAGAATTTTGAGAATTTTGAGAATTTGAGAATTTTGAGAATTTTGAGAATTTTGAGAATTTGAGAATTTTGAGAATTTTGAGAATTTTGAGAATTTTGAGAATTTTGAGAATTTTGAGAATTTTGAGAATTTTGAGAATTTTGAGAATTTTGAGAATTTGAGAATTTTGAGAATTTTGAGAATTTTGAGAATTTTGAGAATTTTGAGAATTTGAGAATTTTGAGAATTTTGAGAATTTTGAGAATTTGAGAATTTTGAGAATTTTGAGAATTTGAGAATTTTGAGAATTTTGAGAATTTTGAGAATTTTGAGAATTTTGAGAATTTGAGAATTTTGAGAATTTTGAGAATTTTGAGAATTTGAGATTTTGAGAATTTTGAGAATTTTGAGAATTTTGAGAATTTTGAGAATTTTGAGAATTTTGAGAATTTTGAGAATTTTGAGAATTTTGAGAATTTTGAGAATTTTGAGAATTTTGAGAATTTTGAGAATTTTGAGAATTTTGAGAATTTTGAGAATTTTGAGAATTTTGAGAATTTTGAGAATTTTGAGAATTTTGAGAATTTGAGAATTTTGAGAATTTTGAGAATTTTGAGAATTTTGAGAATTTTGAGAATTTGAGAATTTTGAGAATTTTGAGAATTTTGAGAATTTTGAGAATTTTGAGAATTTTGAGAATTTGAGAATTTTGAGAATTTTGAGAATTTTGAGAATTTTGAGAATTTTGAGAATTTTGAGAATTTTGAGAATTTTGAGAATTTTGAGAATTTTGAGAATTTTGAGAATTTTGAGAATTTTGAGAATTTTGAGAATTTTGAGAATTTGAGAATTTTGAGAATTTTGAGAATTTTGAGAATTTTGAGAATTTTGAGAATTTTGAGAATTTTGAGATTTTGAGAATTTTGAGAATTTTGAGAATTTTGAGAATTTTGAGAATTTTGAGAATTTTGAGAATTTTGAGAATTTTGAGAATTTTGAGAATTTTGAGAATTTTGAGATTTTGAGAATTTTGAGAATTTTGAGAATTTTGAGAATTTTGAGAATTTTGAGAATTTTGAGAATTTTGAGAATTTTGAGAATTTTGAGAATTTTGAGAATTTTGAGAATTTTGAGAATTTTGAGAATTTTGAGAATTTTGAGAATTTTGAGAATTTTGAGAATTTTGAGAATTTTGAGAATTTTGAGAATTTTGAGAATTTTGAGAATTTTGAGAATTTGAGAATTTTGAGAATTTTGAGAATTTTGAGAATTTTGAGAATTTTGAGAATTTTGAGAATTTTGAGAATTTTGAGAATTTTGAGAATTTGAGAATTTTGAGAATTTTGAGAATTTTGAGAATTTTGAGAATTTTGAGAATTTTGAGAATTTTGAGAATTTTGAGATTTGAGAATTTTGAGAATTTTGAGAATTTTGAGAATTTTGAGAATTTTGAGATTTTGAGAATTTGAGAATTTTGAGAATTTTGAGAATTTTGAGAATTTTGAGAATTTTGAGAATTTTGAGAATTTTGAGAATTTTGAGAATTTTGAGAATTTTGAGAATTTTGAGAATTTTGAGAATTTTGAGAATTTTGAGAATTTTGAGAATTTTGAGAATTTTGAGAATTTTGAGAATTTTGAGAATTTTGAGAATTTTGAGAATTTTGAGAATTTTGAGAATTTTGAGAATTTTGAGAATTTTGAGAATTTTGAGAATTTTGAGAATTTTGAGAATTTTGAGAATTTTGAGAATTTTGAGAATTTTGAGAATTTTGAGAATTTTGAGAATTTTGAGAATTTTGAGAATTTTGAGAATTTTGAGAATTTTGAGAATTTTGAGAATTTTGAGAATTTTGAGAATTTTGAGAATTTGAGAATTTTGAGAATTTTGAGAATTTTGAGAATTTTGAGAATTTGAGAATTTTGAGAATTTTGAGAATTTTGAGAATTTTGAGAATTTTGAGAATTTTGAGAATTTTGAGAATTTTGAGAATTTGAGAATTTTGAGAATTTTGAGAATTTTGAGAATTTTGAGAATTTGAGAATTTTGAGAATTTTGAGAATTTTGAGAATTTTGAGAATTTTGAGAATTTTGAGAATTTTGAGAATTTTGAGAATTTTGAGAATTTTGAGAATTTTGAGAATTTTGAGAATTTTGAGAATTTTGAGAATTTTGAGAATTTTGAGAATTTTGAGAATTTGAGAATTTTGAGAATTTTGAGAATTTTGAGAATTTTGAGAATTTTGAGAATTTGAGAATTTTGAGAATTTTGAGAATTTTGAGAATTTTGAGAATTTTGAGAATTTGATTTGAGAATTTTGAGAATTTTGAGAATTTTGAGAATTTTGAGAATTTTGAGAATTTTGAGAATTTTGAGAATTTTGAGAATTTTGAGAATTTTGAGAATTTGAGAATTTTGAGAATTTTGAGAATTTTGAGAATTTTGAGAATTTTGAGAATTTTGAGAATTTTGAGAATTTTGAGAATTTTGAGAATTTTGAGAATTTTGAGAATTTTGAGAATTTTGAGAATTTTGAGAATTTTGAGAATTTTGAGAATTTTGAGAATTTTGAGAATTTTGAGAATTTTGAGAATTTTGAGAATTTTGAGAATTTTGAGAATTTTGAGAATTTGAGATTTTGAGAATTTTGAGAATTTTGAGAATTTTGAGAATTTTGAGAATTTTGAGAATTTTGAGAATTTTGAGAATTTTGAGAATTTTGAGAATTTTGAGAATTTTGAGAATTTTGAGAATTTTGAGAATTTGAGAATTTTGAGAATTTTGAGAATTTTGAGAATTTTGAGAATTTTGAGATTTTGAGAATTTTGAGAATTTTGAGAATTTTGAGAATTTTGAGAATTTTGAGAATTTTGAGAATTTTGAGAATTTTGAGAATTTTGAGAATTTTGAGAATTTTGAGAATTTTGAGAATTTTGAGAATTTTGAGAATTTGAGAATTTTGAGAATTTTGAGAATTTTGAGAATTTGAGAATTTTGAGAATTTTGAGAATTTTGAGAATTTTGAGAATTTTGAGAATTTTGAGAATTTTGAGAATTTTGAGAATTTTGAGAATTTTGAGAATTTTGAGAATTTTGAGAATTTTGAGAATTTTGAGAATTTTGAGAATTTTGAGAATTTTGAGAATTTTGAGAATTTTGAGAATTTTGAGAATTTTGAGAATTTTGAGAATTTTGAGAATTTTGAGATTTTGAGAATTTTGAGAATTTTGAGAATTTTGAGAATTTTGAGAATTTTGAGAATTTTGAGAATTTTGAGAATTTTGAGAATTTTGAGAATTTTGAGAATTTTGAGAATTTTGAGAATTTGAGAATTTTGAGAATTTTGAGAATTTTGAGAATTTTGAGAATTTTGAGAATTTTGAGAATTTTGAGAATTTTGAGAATTTTGAGAATTTTGAGAATTTTGAGAATTTTGAGAATTTTGAGAATTTTGAGAATTTTGAGAATTTTGATTGAGAATTTTGAGAATTTTGAGAATTTTGAGAATTTTGAGAATTTTGAGAATTTTGAGAATTTTGAGAATTTTGAGAATTTTGAGAATTTTGAGAATTTTGAGAATTTTGAGAATTTTGAGAATTTGAGAATTTTGAGAATTTTGAGAATTTTGAGAATTTTGAGAATTTGAGAATTTTGAGAATTTTGAGAATTTTGAGAATTTTGAGAATTTTGAGAATTTTGAGAATTTTGAGAATTTTGAGAATTTTGAGAATTTTGAGAATTTTGAGAATTTTGAGAATTTTGAGAATTTTGAGAATTTTGAGAATTTTGAGAATTTTGAGAATTTTGAGAATTTTGAGAATTTTGAGAATTTTGAGAATTTTGAGAATTTTGAGAATTTTGAGAATTTTGAGAATTTTGAGAATTTTGAGAATTTTGAGAATTTTGAGAATTTTGAGAATTTTGAGAATTTGAGAATTTTGAGAATTTTGAGAATTTTGAGAATTTGAGAATTTTGAGAATTTTGAGAATTTTGAGAATTTTGAGAATTTTGAGAATTTTGAGAATTTTGAGAATTTTGAGAATTTTGAGAATTTTGAGA
>NW_026683780.1:0-190681 GCF_030247195.1 Topomyia yanbarensis | reverse complement strand
TGACAAGACAAAGACAAGACAAAGACAAGACAAAGACAAGACAAAGACAAGACAAAGACAAGACAAAGACAAAGGACAAGACAAAGACAAGACAAAGACAAGACAAAGACAAGACAAAGACAAGACAAAGACAAGACAAAGACAAGACAAAGACAAGACAAAGACAAGACAAAGACAAGACAAAGACAAGACAAAGACAAGACAAAGACAAGACAAAGACAAGACAAAGACAAGACAAAGACAAGACAAAGACAAGACAAAGACAGACAAAGACAAGACAAAGACAAGACAAAGACAAGACAAAGACAAGACAAAGACAAGACAAAGACAAGACAAAGACAAGACAAAGACAAGACAAAGACAAGACAAAGACAAGACAAAGACAAGACAAAGACAAGACAAAGACAAGACAAAGACAAGACAAAGACAAGACAAAGACAAGACAAAGACAAGACAAAGGACAAGACAAAGACAAGACAAAGACAAGACAAAGACAAGACAAAGACAAGACAAAGACAAGACAAAGACAAGACAAAGACAAGACAAAGACAAGACAAAGACAAGACAAAGACAAGACAAAGACAAGACAAAGACAAGACAAAGACAAGACAAAGACAAGACAAAGACAAGACAAAGACAAGACAAAGACAAGACAAAGACAAGACAAAGACAAGACAAAGACAAGACAAAGACAAGACAAAGACAAGACAAAGACAAGACAAAGACAAGACAAAGACAAGACAAAGACAAGACAAAGACAAAGACAAAGACAAGACAAAGACAAGACAAAGACAAGACAAAGACAAGACAAAGACAAGACAAAGACAAGACAAAGACAAGACAAAGACAAGACAAAGACAAGACAAAGACAAGACAAAGACAAGACAAGACAAGACAAAGACAAGACAAAGACAAGACAAAGACAAGACAAAGACAAGACAAAGACAAGACAAAGACAAGACAAAGACAAGACAAGACAAGACAAAGACAAGACAAAGACAAGACAAAGACAAGACAAAGACAAGACAAAGACAAGACAAAGACAAAGACAAGCAAAGACAAGACAAGACAAGACAAAGACAAGACAAAGACAAGACAAAGACAAGACAAAGACAAGACAAGACAAAGACAAGGACAAAGACAAGACAAAGACAAGACAAAGACAAGACAAAGACAAGACAAAGACAAGACAAAGACAAGACAAAGACAAGACAAAGACAAGACAAAGACAAGACAAAGACAAGACAAAGACAAGACAAAGACAAGACAAAGACAAGACAAAGACAAGACAAGAAAGACAAGACAAAGACAAGACAAAGACAAGACAAAGACAAGACAAAGACAAGACAAAGACAAAGACAAGACAAAGACAAGACAAAGACAAGACAAAGACAGACAAGACAAAGACAAGACAAAGACAAGACAAAGACAAGACAAAGACAAGACAAAGACAAGACAAGACAAGACAACAAAGACAAGACAAAGACAAGACAAAGACAAGACAAAGACAAGACAAAGACAAGACAAAGACAAGACAAAGACAAGACAAAGACAAGACAAAGACAAGACAAAGACAAGACAAAGACAAGACAAAGACAAGACAAAGACAAGACAAAGACAAGACAAAGACAAGACAAAGACAAGACAAAGACAAGACAAAGACAAGACAAGACAAGACAAAGACAAGACAAAGACAAGACAAAGACAAGACAAAGACAAGACAAAGACAAGACAAAGACAAGACAAAGACAAGACAAAGACAAGACAAAGACAAGACAAAGACAAGACAAAGACAAGACAAAGACAAGACAAAGACAAGACAAAGACAAGACAAAGACAAGACAAAGACAAGACAAAGACAAGACAAAGACAAGACAAAGACAAGACAAAGACAAGACAAAGACAAGACAAAGACAAGACAAGACAAGACAAGACAAAGACAAGACAAAGACAAGACAAAGACAAGACAAAGACAAGACAAAGACAAGACAAAGACAAGACAAAGACAAGACAAAGACAAGACAAAGACAAGACAAAGACAAGACAAAGACAAGACAAAGACAAGACAAAGACAAGACAAAGACAAGACAAAGACAAGACAAAGACAAGACAAAGACAAGACAAAGACAAGACAAAGACAAGACAAAGACAAGACAAAGACAAGACAAAGACAAGACAAAGACAAGACAAAGACAAGACAAAGACAAGACAAAGACAAGACAAAGACAAGACAAAGACAAGACAAAGACAAGACAAAGACAAGACAAAGACAAGACAAAGACAAGACAAAGACAAGACAAAGACAAGACAAAGACAAGACAAAGACAAGACAAAGACAAGACAAAGACAAGACAAAGACAAGACAAAGACAAGACAAAGACAAGACAAAGACAAGACAAAGACAAGACAAAGACAAGACAAAGACAAGACAAAGACAAGACAAAGACAAGACAAAGACAAGACAAAGACAAGACAAAGACAAGACAAAGACAAGACAAAGACAAGACAAAGACAAGACAAAGACAAGACAAAGACAAGACAAAGACAAGACAAAGACAAGACAAAGACAAGACAAAGACAAGACAAAGACAAGACAAAGACAAGACAAAGACAAGACAAAGACAAGACAAAGACAAGACAAAGACAAGACAAAGACAAGACAAAGACAAGACAAAGACAAGACAAAGACAAGACAAAGACAAGACAAAGACAAGACAAAGACAAGACAAAGACAAGACAAAGACAAGACAAAGACAAGACAAAGACAAGACAAAGACAAGACAAAGACAAGACAAAGACAAGACAAAGACAAGACAAAGACAAGACAAAGACAAGACAAAGACAAGACAAAGACAAGACAAAGACAAGACAAAGACAAGACAAAGACAAGACAAAGACAAGACAAAGACAAGACAAAGACAAGACAAAGACAAGACAAAGACAAGACAAAGACAAGACAAAGACAAGACAAAGACAAGACAAAGACAAGACAAAGACAAGACAAAGACAAGACAAAGACAAGACAAAGACAAGACAAAGACAAGACAAAGACAAGACAAAGACAAGACAAAGACAAGACAAAGACAAGACAAAGACAAGACAAAGACAAGACAAAGACAAGACAAAGACAAGACAAAGACAAGACAAAGACAAGACAAAGACAAGACAAAGACAAGACAAAGACAAGACAAAGACAAGACAAAGACAAGACAAAGACAAGACAAAGACAAGACAAAGACAAGACAAAGACAAGACAAAGACAAGACAAAGACAAGACAAAGACAAGACAAAGACAAGACAAAGACAAGACAAAGACAAGACAAAGACAAGACAAAGACAAGACAAAGACAAGACAAAGACAAGACAAAGACAAGACAAAGACAAGACAAAGACAAGACAAAGACAAAAGACAAAGACAAGACAAAGACAAGACAAAGACAAGACAAAGACAAGACAAAGACAAGACAAAGACAAGACAAAGACAAGACAAAGACAAGACAAAGACAAGACAAAGACAAGACAAAGACAAGACAAAGACAAGACAAAGACAAGACAAAGACAAGACAAAGACAAGACAAAGACAAGACAAAGACAAGACAAAGACAAGACAAAGACAAGACAAAGACAAGACAAAGACAAGACAAAGACAAGACAAAGACAAGACAAAGACAAGACAAAGACAAGACAAAGACAAGGACAAAGACAAGACAAAGACAAGACAAAGACAAGACAAAGACAAGACAAAGACAAGACAAAGACAAGACAAAGACAAGACAAAGACAAGACAAAGACAAGACAAAGACAAGACAAAGACAAGACAAAAGACAAAGACAAGACAAAGACAAGACAAAGACAAGACAAAGACAAGACAAAGACAAGACAAAGACAAGACAAAGACAAGACAAAGACAAGACAAAGACAAGACAAAGACAAGACAAAGACAAGACAAAGACAAGACAAAGACAAGACAAAGACAAGACAAAGACAAGACAAAGACAAGACAAAGACAAGACAAAGACAAGACAAAGACAAGACAAAGACAAGACAAAGACAAGACAAAGACAAGACAAAGACAAGACAAAGACAAGACAAAGACAAGACAAAGACAAGACAAAGACAAGACAAAGACAAGACAAAGACAAGACAAAGACAAGACAAAGACAAGACAAAGACAAGACAAAGACAAGACAAAGACAAGACAAAGACAAGACAAAGACAAGACAAAGACAAGACAAAGACAAGACAAAGACAAAGACAAGACAAAGACAAGACAAAGACAAGACAAGACAAAGACAAGACAAAGACAAGACAAAGACAAGACAAAGACAAGACAAAGACAAGACAAAGACAAGACAAAGACAAGACAAAGACAAGACAAAGACAAGACAAAGACAAGACAAAGACAAGACAAAGACAAGACAAAGACAAGACAAAGACAAGACAAAGACAAGACAAAGACAAGACAAAGACAAGACAAAGACAAGACAAAGACAAGACAAGACAAGACAAAGACAAGACAAAGACAAGACAAAGACAAGACAAAGACAAGACAAAGACAAGACAAAGACAAGACAAAGACAAGACAAAGACAAGACAAAGACAAGACAAAGACAAGACAAAGACAAGACAAAGACAAGACAAAGACAAGACAAAGACAAGACAAAGACAAGACAAAGACAAGACAAAGACAAGACAAAGACAAGACAAAGACAAGACAAAGACAAGACAAAGACAAGACAAAGACAAGACAAAGACAAGACAAAGACAAGACAAAGACAAGACAAAGACAAGACAAAGACAAGACAAAGACAAGACAAAGACAAGACAAAGACAAGACAAAGACAAGACAAAGACAAGACAAAGACAAGACAAAGACAAGACAAAGACAAGACAAAGACAAGACAAAGACAAGACAAAGACAAGACAAAGACAAGACAAAGACAAGACAAAGACAAGACAAAGACAAGACAAAGACAAGACAAAGACAAGACAAAGACAAGACAAAGACAAGACAAAGACAAGACAAAGACAAGACAAAGACAAGACAAAGACAAGACAAAGACAAGACAAAGACAAGACAAAGACAAGACAAAGACAAGACAAAGACAAGACAAAGACAAGACAAAGACAAGACAAAGACAAGACAAAGACAAGACAAAGACAAGACAAAGACAAGACAAAGACAAGACAAAGACAAGACAAAGACAAGACAAAGACAAGACAAAGACAAGACAAAGACAAGACAAAGACAAGACAAAGACAAGACAAAGACAAGACAAAGACAAGACAAAGACAAGACAAAGACAAGACAAAGACAAGACAAAGACAAGACAAAGACAAGACAAAGACAAGACAAAGACAAGACAAAGACAAGACAAAGACAAGACAAAGACAAGACAAAGACAAGACAAAGACAGACAAGACAAAGACAAGACAAGACAAAGACAAGACAAAGACAAGACAAAGACAAGACAAAGACAAGACAAAGACAAGACAAAGACAAGACAAAGACAAGACAAAGACAAGACAAAGACAAGACAAAGACAAGACAAAGACAAGACAAAGACAAGACAAAGACAAGACAAAGACAAGACAAAGACAAGACAAAGACAAGACAAAGACAAGACAAAGACAAGACAAAGACAAGACAAAGACAAGACAAAGACAAGACAAAGACAAGACAAAGACAAGACAAAGACAAGACAAAGACAAGACAAAGACAAGACAAAGACAAGACAAAGACAAGACAAAGACAAGACAAAGACAAGACAAAGACAAGACAAAGACAAGACAAAGACAAGACAAAGACAAGACAAAGACAAGACAAAGACAAGACAAAGACAAGACAAAGACAAGACAAAGACAAGACAAAGACAAGACAAAGACAAGACAAAGACAAGACAAAGACAAGACAAAGACAAGACAAAGACAAGACAAAGACAAGACAAAGACAAGACAAAGACAAGACAAAGACAAGACAAAGACAAGACAAAGACAAGACAAAGACAAGACAAAGACAAGACAAAGACAAGACAAAGACAAGACAAAGACAAGACAAAGACAAGACAAAGACAAGACAAAGACAAGACAAAGACAAGACAAAGACAAGACAAAGACAAGACAAAGACAAGACAAAGACAAGACAAAGACAAGACAAAGACAAGACAAAGACAAGACAAAGACAAGACAAAGACAAGACAAAGACAAGACAAAGACAAGACAAAGACAAGACAAAGACAAGACAAAGACAAGACAAAGACAAGACAAAGACAAGACAAAGACAAGACAAAGACAAGACAAAGACAAGACAAAGACAAGACAAAGACAAGACAAAGACAAGACAAAGACAAGACAAAGACAAGACAAAGACAAGACAAAGACAAGACAAAGACAAGACAAAGACAAGACAAAGACAAGACAAAGACAAGACAAAGACAAGACAAAGACAAGACAAAGACAAGACAAAGACAAGAAGACAAAGACAAGACAAAGACAAGACAAAGACAAGACAAAGACAAGACAAAGACAAGACAAAGACAAGACAAAGACAAGACAAAGACAAGACAAAGACAAGACAAAGACAAGACAAAGACAAGACAAGACAAAGACAAGACAAAGACAAGACAAAGACAAGACAAAGACAAGACAAAGACAAGACAAAGACAAGACAAAGACAAGACAAAGACAAGACAAAGACAAGACAAAGACAAGACAAAGACAAGACAAAGACAAGACAAAGACAAGACAAAGACAAGACAAAGACAAGACAAAGACAAGACAAAGACAAGACAAAGACAAGACAAAGACAAGACAAAGACAAGACAAAGACAAGACAAAGACAAGACAAAGACAAGACAAAGACAAGACAAAGACAAGACAAAGACAAGACAAAGACAAGACAAAGACAAGACAAAGACAAGACAAAGACAAGACAAAGACAAGACAAAGACAAGACAAAGACAAGACAAAGACAAGACAAAGACAAGACAAAGACAAGACAACAGACAAGACAAAGACAAGACAAAGACAAGACAAAGACAAGACAAAGACAAGACAAAGACAAGACAAAGACAAGACAAAGACAAGACAAAGACAAGACAAAGACAAAGACAAGACAAAGACAAGACAAAGACAAGACAAAGACAAGACAAAGACAAGACAAAGACAAGACAAAGACAAGACAAAGACAAGACAAAGACAAGACAAAGACAAGACAAAGACAAGACAAAGACAAGACAAAGACAAGACAAAGACAAGACAAAGACAAGACAAAGACAAGACAAAGACAAGACAAAGACAAGACAAAGACAAGACAAAGACAAGACAAAGACAAGACAAAGACAAGACAAAGACAAGACAAAGACAAGACAAAGACAAGACAAAGACAAGACAAAGACAAGACAAAGACAAGACAAAGACAAGACAAAGACAAGACAAAGACAAGACAAAGACAAGACAAAGACAAGACAAAGACAAGACAAAGACAAGACAAAGACAAGACAAAGACAAGACAAAGACAAGACAAAGACAAGACAAAGACAAGACAAAGACAAGACAAAGACAAGACAAAGACAAGACAAAGACAAGACAAAGACAAGACAAAGACAAGACAAAGACAAGACAAAGACAAGACAAAGACAAGACAAAGACAAGACAAAGACAAGACAAAGACAAGACAAAGACAAGACAAAGACAAGACAAAGACAAGACAAAGACAAGACAAAGACAAGACAAAGACAAGACAAAGACAAGACAAAGACAAGACAAAGACAAGACAAAGACAAGACAAAGACAAGACAAAGACAAGACAAAGACAAGACAAAGACAAGACAAAGACAAGACAAAGACAAGACAAAGACAAGACAAGACAAGACAAAGACAAGACAAAGACAAGACAAAGACAAGACAAAGACAAGACAAAGACAAGACAAAGACAAGACAAAGACAAGACAAAGACAAGACAAAGACAAGACAAAGACAAGACAAAGACAAGACAAAGACAAGACAAAGACAGACAAAGACAAGACAAAGACAAGACAAAGACAAGACAAAGACAAGACAAAGACAAGACAAAGACAAGACAAAGACAAGACAAAGACAAGACAAAGACAAGACAAAGACAAGACAAAGACAAGACAAAGACAAGACAAAGACAAGACAAAGACAAGACAAAGACAAGACAAAGACAAGACAAAGACAAGACAAAGACAAGACAAAGACAAGACAAAGACAAGACAAAGACAAGACAAAGACAAGACAAAGACAAGACAAAGACAAGACAAAGACAAGACAAAGACAAGACAAAGACAAGACAAAGACAAGACAAAGACAAGACAAAGACAAGACAAAGACAAGACAAAGACAAGACAAAGACAAGACAAAGACAAGACAAAGACAAGACAAAGACAAGACAAAGACAAGACAAAGACAAGACAAAGACAAGACAAAGACAAGACAAAGACAAGACAAAGACAAGACAAAGACAAGACAAAGACAAGACAAAGACAAGACAAAGACAAGACAAAGACAAGACAAAGACAAGACAAAGACAAGACAAAGACAAGACAAAGACAAGACAAAGACAAGACAAAGACAAGACAAAGACAAGACAAAGACAAGACAAAGACAAGACAAAGACAAGACAAAGACAAGACAAAGACAAGACAAAGACAAGACAAAGACAAGACAAAGACAAGACAAAGACAAGACAAAGACAAAGACAAGACAAAGACAAGACAAAGACAAGACAAAGACAAGACAAAGACAAGACAAAGACAAGACAAAGACAAGACAAAGACAAGACAAAGACAAGACAAAGACAAGACAAAGACAAGACAAAGACAAGACAAAGACAAGACAAAGACAAGACAAAGACAAGACAAAGACAAGACAAAGACAAGACAAAGACAAGACAAAGACAAGACAAAGACAAGACAAAGACAAGACAAAGACAAGACAAAGACAAGACAAAGACAAGACAAAGACAAGACAAAGACAAGACAAAGACAAGACAAAGACAAGACAAAGACAAGACAAAGACAAGACAAAGACAAGACAAAGACAAGACAAAGACAAGACAAAGACAAGACAAAGACAAGACAAAGACAAGACAAAGACAAGACAAAGACAAGACAAAGACAAGACAAAGACAAGACAAAGACAAGACAAAGACAAGACAAAGACAAGACAAAGACAAGACAAAGACAAGACAAAGACAAGACAAAGACAAGACAAAGACAAGACAAAGACAAGACAAAGACAAGACAAAGACAAGACAAAGACAAGACAAAGACAAGACAAAGACAAGACAAAGACAAGACAAAGACAAGACAAAGACAAGACAAAGACAAGACAAAGACAAGACAAAGACAAGACAAAGACAAGACAAAGACAAGACAAAGACAAGACAAAGACAAGACAAAGACAAGACAAAGACAAGACAAAGACAAGACAAAGACAAGACAAAGACAAGACAAAGACAAGACAAAGACAAGACAAAGACAAGACAAAGACAAGACAAAGACAAGACAAAGACAAGACAAAGACAAGACAAAGACAAGACAAAGACAAGACAAAGACAAGACAAAGACAAGACAAAGACAAGACAAAGACAAGACAAAGACAAGACAAAGACAAGACAAAGACAAGACAAAGACAAGACAAAGACAAGACAAAGACAAGACAAAGACAAGACAAAGACAAGACAAAGACAAGACAAAGACAAGACAAAGACAAGACAAAGACAAGACAAAGACAAGACAAAGACAAGACAAAGACAAGACAAAGACAAGACAAAGACAAGACAAAGACAAGACAAAGACAAGACAAAGACAAGACAAAGACAAGACAAAGACAAGACAAGACAAAGACAAGACAAGACAAGACAAAGACAAGACAAAGACAAGACAAAGACAAGACAAAGACAAGACAAAGACAAGACAAAGACAAGACAAAGACAAGACAAAGACAAGACAAAGACAAGACAAAGACAAGACAAAGACAAGACAAAGACAAGACAAAGACAAGACAAAGACAAGACAAAGACAAGACAAAGACAAGACAAAGACAAGACAAAGACAAGACAAAGACAAGACAAAGACAAGACAAAGACAAGACAAAGACAAGACAAAGACAAGACAAAGACAAGACAAAGACAAGACAAAGACAAGACAAAGACAAGACAAAGACAAGACAAAGACAAGACAAAGACAAGACAAAGACAAGACAAAGACAAGACAAAGACAAGACAAAGACAAGACAAAGACAAGACAAAGACAAGACAAAGACAAGACAAAGACAAGACAAAGACAAGACAAAGACAAGACAAGACAAGACAAGACAAAGACAAGACAAAGACAAGACAAAGACAAGACAAAGACAAGACAAAGACAAGACAAAGACAAGACAAAGACAAGACAAAGACAAGACAAAGACAAGACAAAGACAAGACAAAGACAAGACAAAGACAAGACAAAGACAAGACAAAGACAAGACAAAGACAAGACAAAGACAAGACAAAGACAAGACAAAGACAAGACAAAGACAAGACAAAGACAAGACAAAGACAAGACAAAGACAAGACAAAGACAAGACAAAGACAAGACAAAGACAAGACAAAGACAAGACAAAGACAAGACAAAGACAAGACAAAGACAAGACAAAGACAAGACAAAGACAAGACAAAGACAAGACAAAGACAAGACAAAGACAAGACAAAGACAAGACAAAGACAAGACAAAGACAAGACAAAGACAAGACAAAGACAAGACAAAGACAAGACAAAGACAAGACAAAGACAAGACAAAGACAAGACAAAGACAAGACAAAGACAAGACAAAGACAAGACAAAGACAAGACAAAGACAAGACAAAGACAAGACAAAGACAAGACAAAGACAAGACAAAGACAAGACAAAGACAAGACAAAGACAAGACAAAGACAAGACAAAGACAAGACAAAGACAAGACAAAGACAAGACAAAGACAAGACAAAGACAAGACAAAGACAAGACAAAGACAAGACAAAGACAAGACAAAGACAAGACAAAGACAAGACAAAGACAAGACAAAGACAAGACAAAGACAAGACAAAGACAAGACAAAGACAAGACAAAGACAAGACAAAGACAAGACAAAGACAAGACAAAGACAAGACAAAGACAAGACAAAGACAAGACAAAGACAAGACAAAGACAAGACAAAGACAAGACAAAGACAAGACAAAGACAAGACAAAGACAAGACAAAGACAAGACAAAGACAAGACAAAGACAAGACAAAGACAAGACAAAGACAAGACAAAGACAAGACAAAGACAAGACAAAGACAAGACAAAGACAAGACAAAGACAAGACAAAGACAAGACAAAGACAAGACAAAGACAAGACAAAGACAAGACAAAGACAAGACAAAGACAAGACAAAGACAAGACAAAGACAAGACAAAGACAAGACAAAGACAAGACAAAGACAAGACAAAGACAAGACAAAGACAAGACAAAGACAAGACAAAGACAAGACAAAGACAAGACAAAGACAAGACAAAGACAAGACAAAGAC
Organism: Topomyia yanbarensis; assembly: GCF_030247195.1. Taxonomy (NCBI): domain Eukaryota; kingdom Metazoa; phylum Arthropoda; class Insecta; order Diptera; family Culicidae; genus Topomyia; species Topomyia yanbarensis. The sequence goes on along the minus strand of NW_026683780.1, from coordinate 179,125 downwards.
AAGACAAAGACAAGACAAAGACAAGACAAAGACAAGACAAAGACAAGACAAAGACAAGACAAAGACAAGACAAAGACAAGACAAAGACAAGACAAAGACAAGACAAAGACAAGACAAAGACAAGACAAAGACAAGACAAAGACAAGACAAAGACAAGACAAAGACAAGACAAAGACAAGACAAAGACAAGACAAAGACAAGACAAAGACAAGACAAAGACAAGACAAAGACAAGACAAAGACAAGACAAAGACAAGACAAAGACAAGACAAAGACAAGACAAAGACAAGACAAAGACAAGACAAAGACAAGACAAAGACAAGACAAAGACAAGACAAAGACAAGACAAAGACAAGACAAAGACAAGACAAAGACAAGACAAAGACAAGACAAAGACAAGACAAAGACAAGACAAAGACAAGACAAAGACAAGACAAAGACAAGACAAAGACAAGACAAAGACAAGACAAAGACAAGACAAAGACAAGACAAAGACAAGACAAAGACAAGACAAAGACAAGACAAAGACAAGACAAAGACAAGACAAAGACAAGACAAAGACAAGACAAAGACAAGACAAAGACAAGACAAAGACAAGACAAAGACAAGACAAAGACAAGACAAAGACAAGACAAAGACAAGACAAAGACAAGACAAAGACAAGACAAAGACAAGACAAAGACAAGACAAAGACAAGACAAAGACAAGACAAAGACAAGACAAAGACAAGACAAAGACAAGACAAAGACAAGACAAAGACAAGACAAAGACAAGACAAAGACAAGACAAAGACAAGACAAAGACAAGACAAAGACAAGACAAAGACAAGACAAAGACAAGACAAAGACAAGACAAAGACAAGACAAAGACAAGACAAAGACAAGACAAAGACAAGACAAAGACAAGACAAAGACAAGACAAAGACAAGACAAAGACAAGACAAAGACAAGACAAAGACAAGACAAAGACAAGACAAAGACAAGACAAAGACAAGACAAAGACAAGACAAAGACAAGACAAAGACAAGACAAAGACAAGACAAAGACAAGACAAAGACAAGACAAAGACAAGACAAAGACAAGACAAAGACAAGACAAAGACAAGACAAAGACAAGACAAAGACAAGACAAAGACAAGACAAAGACAAGACAAAGACAAGACAAAGACAAGACAAAGACAAGACAAAGACAAGACAAAGACAAGACAAAGACAAGACAAAGACAAGACAAAGACAAGACAAAGACAAGACAAAGACAAGACAAAGACAAGACAAAGACAAGACAAAGACAAGACAAAGACAAGACAAAGACAAGACAAAGACAAGACAAAGACAAGACAAAGACAAGACAAAGACAAGACAAAGACAAGACAAAGACAAGACAAAGACAAGACAAAGACAAGACAAAGACAAGACAAAGACAAGACAAAGACAAGACAAAGACAAGACAAAGACAAGACAAAGACAAGACAAAGACAAGACAAAGACAAGACAAAGACAAGACAAAGACAAGACAAAGACAAGACAAAGACAAGACAAAGACAAGACAAAGACAAGACAAAGACAAGACAAAGACAAGACAAAGACAAGACAAAGACAAGACAAAGACAAGACAAAGACAAGACAAAGACAAGACAAAGACAAGACAAAGACAAGACAAAGACAAGACAAAGACAAGACAAAGACAAGACAAAGACAAGACAAAGACAAGACAAAGACAAGACAAAGACAAGACAAAGACAAGACAAAGACAAGACAAAGACAAGACAAAGACAAGACAAAGACAAGACAAAGACAAGACAAAGACAAGACAAAGACAAGACAAAGACAAGACAAAGACAAGACAAAGACAAGACAAAGACAAGACAAAGACAAGACAAAGACAAGACAAAGACAAGACAAAGACAAGACAAAGACAAGACAAAGACAAGACAAAGACAAGACAAAGACAAGACAAAGACAAGACAAAGACAAGACAAAGACAAGACAAAGACAAGACAAAGACAAGACAAAGACAAGACAAAGACAAGACAAAGACAAGACAAAGACAAGACAAAGACAAGACAAAGACAAGACAAAGACAAGACAAAGACAAGACAAAGACAAGACAAAGACAAGACAAAGACAAGACAAAGACAAGACAAAGACAAGACAAAGACAAGACAAAGACAAGACAAAGACAAGACAAAGACAAGACAAAGACAAGACAAAGACAAGACAAAGACAAGACAAAGACAAGACAAAGACAAGACAAAGACAAGACAAAGACAAGACAAAGACAAGACAAAGACAAGACAAAGACAAGACAAAGACAAGACAAAGACAAGACAAAGACAAGACAAAGACAAGACAAAGACAAGACAAAGACAAGACAAAGACAAGACAAAGACAAGACAAAGACAAGACAAAGACAAGACAAAGACAAGACAAAGACAAGACAAAGACAAGACAAAGACAAGACAAAGACAAGACAAAGACAAGACAAAGACAAGACAAAGACAAGACAAAGACAAGACAAAGACAAGACAAAGACAAGACAAAGACAAGACAAAGACAAGACAAAGACAAGACAAAGACAAGACAAAGACAAGACAAAGACAAGACAAAGACAAGACAAAGACAAGACAAAGACAAGACAAAGACAAGACAAAGACAAGACAAAGACAAGACAAAGACAAGACAAAGACAAGACAAAGACAAGACAAAGACAAGACAAAGACAAGACAAAGACAAGACAAAGACAAGACAAAGACAAGACAAAGACAAGACAAAGACAAGACAAAGACAAGACAAAGACAAGACAAAGACAAGACAAAGACAAGACAAAGACAAGACAAAGACAAGACAAAGACAAGACAAAGACAAGACAAAGACAAGACAAAGACAAGACAAAGACAAGACAAAGACAAGACAAAGACAAGACAAAGACAAGACAAAGACAAGACAAAGACAAGACAAAGACAAGACAAAGACAAGACAAAGACAAGACAAAGACAAGACAAAGACAAGACAAAGACAAGACAAAGACAAGACAAAGACAAGACAAAGACAAGACAAAGACAAGACAAAGACAAGACAAAGACAAGACAAAGACAAGACAAAGACAAGACAAAGACAAGACAAAGACAAGACAAAGACAAGACAAAGACAAGACAAAGACAAGACAAAGACAAGACAAAGACAAGACAAAGACAAGACAAAGACAAGACAAAGACAAGACAAAGACAAGACAAAGACAAGACAAAGACAAGACAAAGACAAGACAAAGACAAGACAAAGACAAGACAAAGACAAGACAAAGACAAGACAAAGACAAGACAAAGACAAGACAAAGACAAGACAAAGACAAGACAAAGACAAGACAAAGACAAGACAAAGACAAGACAAAGACAAGACAAAGACAAGACAAAGACAAGACAAAGACAAGACAAAGACAAGACAAAGACAAGACAAAGACAAGACAAAGACAAGACAAAGACAAGACAAAGACAAGACAAAGACAAGACAAAGACAAGACAAAGACAAGACAAAGACAAGACAAAGACAAGACAAAGACAAGACAAAGACAAGACAAAGACAAGACAAAGACAAGACAAAGACAAGACAAAGACAAGACAAAGACAAGACAAAGACAAGACAAAGACAAGACAAAGACAAGACAAAGACAAGACAAAGACAAGACAAAGACAAGACAAAGACAAGACAAAGACAAGACAAAGACAAGACAAAGACAAGACAAAGACAAGACAAAGACAAGACAAAGACAAGACAAAGACAAGACAAAGACAAGACAAAGACAAGACAAAGACAAGACAAAGACAAGACAAAGACAAGACAAAGACAAGACAAAGACAAGACAAAGACAAGACAAAGACAAGACAAAGACAAGACAAAGACAAGACAAAGACAAGACAAAGACAAGACAAAGACAAGACAAAGACAAGACAAAGACAAGACAAAGACAAGACAAAGACAAGACAAAGACAAGACAAAGACAAGACAAAGACAAGACAAAGACAAGACAAAGACAAGACAAAGACAAGACAAAGACAAGACAAAGACAAGACAAAGACAAGACAAAGACAAGACAAAGACAAGACAAAGACAAGACAAAGACAAGACAAAGACAAGACAAAGACAAGACAAAGACAAGACAAAGACAAGACAAAGACAAGACAAAGACAAGACAAAGACAAGACAAAGACAAGACAAAGACAAGACAAAGACAAGACAAAGACAAGACAAAGACAAGACAAAGACAAGACAAAGACAAGACAAAGACAAGACAAAGACAAGACAAAGACAAGACAAAGACAAGACAAAGACAAGACAAAGACAAGACAAAGACAAGACAAAGACAAGACAAAGACAAGACAAAGACAAGACAAAGACAAGACAAAGACAAGACAAAGACAAGACAAAGACAAGACAAAGACAAGACAAAGACAAGACAAAGACAAGACAAAGACAAGACAAAGACAAGACAAAGACAAGACAAAGACAAGACAAAGACAAGACAAAGACAAGACAAAGACAAGACAAAGACAAGACAAAGACAAGACAAAGACAAGACAAAGACAAGACAAAGACAAGACAAAGACAAGACAAAGACAAGACAAAGACAAGACAAAGACAAGACAAAGACAAGACAAAGACAAGACAAAGACAAGACAAAGACAAGACAAAGACAAGACAAAGACAAGACAAAGACAAGACAAAGACAAGACAAAGACAAGACAAAGACAAGACAAAGACAAGACAAAGACAAGACAAAGACAAGACAAAGACAAGACAAAGACAAGACAAAGACAAGACAAAGACAAGACAAAGACAAGACAAAGACAAGACAAAGACAAGACAAAGACAAGACAAAGACAAGACAAAGACAAGACAAAGACAAGACAAAGACAAGACAAAGACAAGACAAAGACAAGACAAAGACAAGACAAAGACAAGACAAAGACAAGACAAAGACAAGACAAAGACAAGACAAAGACAAGACAAAGACAAGACAAAGACAAGACAAAGACAAGACAAAGACAAGACAAAGACAAGACAAAGACAAGACAAAGACAAGACAAAGACAAGACAAAGACAAGACAAAGACAAGACAAAGACAAGACAAAGACAAGACAAAGACAAGACAAAGACAAGACAAAGACAAGACAAAGACAAGACAAAGACAAGACAAAGACAAGACAAAGACAAGACAAAGACAAGACAAAGACAAGACAAAGACAAGACAAAGACAAGACAAAGACAAGACAAAGACAAGACAAAGACAAGACAAAGACAAGACAAAGACAAGACAAAGACAAGACAAAGACAAGACAAAGACAAGACAAAGACAAGACAAAGACAAGACAAAGACAAGACAAAGACAAGACAAAGACAAGACAAAGACAAGACAAAGACAAGACAAAGACAAGACAAAGACAAGACAAAGACAAGACAAAGACAAGACAAAGACAAGACAAAGACAAGACAAAGACAAGACAAAGACAAGACAAAGACAAGACAAAGACAAGACAAAGACAAGACAAAGACAAGACAAAGACAAGACAAAGACAAGACAAAGACAAGACAAAGACAAGACAAAGACAAGACAAAGACAAGACAAAGACAAGACAAAGACAAGACAAAGACAAGACAAAGACAAGACAAAGACAAGACAAAGACAAGACAAAGACAAGACAAAGACAAGACAAAGACAAGACAAAGACAAGACAAAGACAAGACAAAGACAAGACAAAGACAAGACAAAGACAAGACAAAGACAAGACAAAGACAAGACAAAGACAAGACAAAGACAAGACAAAGACAAGACAAAGACAAGACAAAGACAAGACAAAGACAAGACAAAGACAAGACAAAGACAAGACAAAGACAAGACAAAGACAAGACAAAGACAAGACAAAGACAAGACAAAGACAAGACAAAGACAAGACAAAGACAAGACAAAGACAAGACAAAGACAAGACAAAGACAAGACAAAGACAAGACAAAGACAAGACAAAGACAAGACAAAGACAAGACAAAGACAAGACAAAGACAAGACAAAGACAAGACAAAGACAAGACAAAGACAAGACAAAGACAAGACAAAGACAAGACAAAGACAAGACAAAGACAAGACAAAGACAAGACAAAGACAAGACAAAGACAAGACAAAGACAAGACAAAGACAAGACAAAGACAAGACAAAGACAAGACAAAGACAAGACAAAGACAAGACAAAGACAAGACAAAGACAAGACAAAGACAAGACAAAGACAAGACAAAGACAAGACAAAGACAAGACAAAGACAAGACAAAGACAAGACAAAGACAAGACAAAGACAAGACAAAGACAAGACAAAGACAAGACAAAGACAAGACAAAGACAAGACAAAGACAAGACAAAGACAAGACAAAGACAAGACAAAGACAAGACAAAGACAAGACAAAGACAAGACAAAGACAAGACAAAGACAAGACAAAGACAAGACAAAGACAAGACAAAGACAAGACAAAGACAAGACAAAGACAAGACAAAGACAAGACAAAGACAAGACAAAGACAAGACAAAGACAAGACAAAGACAAGACAAAGACAAGACAAAGACAAGACAAAGACAAGACAAAGACAAGACAAAGACAAGACAAAGACAAGACAAAGACAAGACAAAGACAAGACAAAGACAAGACAAAGACAAGACAAAGACAAGACAAAGACAAGACAAAGACAAGACAAAGACAAGACAAAGACAAGACAAAGACAAGACAAAGACAAGACAAAGACAAGACAAAGACAAGACAAAGACAAGACAAAGACAAGACAAAGACAAGACAAAGACAAGACAAAGACAAGACAAAGACAAGACAAAGACAAGACAAAGACAAGACAAAGACAAGACAAAGACAAGACAAAGACAAGACAAAGACAAGACAAAGACAAGACAAAGACAAGACAAAGACAAGACAAAGACAAGACAAAGACAAGACAAAGACAAGACAAAGACAAGACAAAGACAAGACAAAGACAAGACAAAGACAAGACAAAGACAAGACAAAGACAAGACAAAGACAAGACAAAGACAAGACAAAGACAAGACAAAGACAAGACAAAGACAAGACAAAGACAAGACAAAGACAAGACAAAGACAAGACAAAGACAAGACAAAGACAAGACAAAGACAAGACAAAGACAAGACAAAGACAAGACAAAGACAAGACAAAGACAAGACAAAGACAAGACAAAGACAAGACAAAGACAAGACAAAGACAAGACAAAGACAAGACAAAGACAAGACAAAGACAAGACAAAGACAAGACAAAGACAAGACAAAGACAAGACAAAGACAAGACAAAGACAAGACAAAGACAAGACAAAGACAAGACAAAGACAAGACAAAGACAAGACAAAGACAAGACAAAGACAAGACAAAGACAAGACAAAGACAAGACAAAGACAAGACAAAGACAAGACAAAGACAAGACAAAGACAAGACAAAGACAAGACAAAGACAAGACAAAGACAAGACAAAGACAAGACAAAGACAAGACAAAGACAAGACAAAGACAAGACAAAGACAAGACAAAGACAAGACAAAGACAAGACAAAGACAAGACAAAGACAAGACAAAGACAAGACAAAGACAAGACAAAGACAAGACAAAGACAAGACAAAGACAAGACAAAGACAAGACAAAGACAAGACAAAGACAAGACAAAGACAAGACAAAGACAAGACAAAGACAAGACAAAGACAAGACAAAGACAAGACAAAGACAAGACAAAGACAAGACAAAGACAAGACAAAGACAAGACAAAGACAAGACAAAGACAAGACAAAGACAAGACAAAGACAAGACAAAGACAAGACAAAGACAAGACAAAGACAAGACAAAGACAAGACAAAGACAAGACAAAGACAAGACAAAGACAAGACAAAGACAAGACAAAGACAAGACAAAGACAAGACAAAGACAAGACAAAGACAAGACAAAGACAAGACAAAGACAAGACAAAGACAAGACAAAGACAAGACAAAGACAAGACAAAGACAAGACAAAGACAAGACAAAGACAAGACAAAGACAAGACAAAGACAAGACAAAGACAAGACAAAGACAAGACAAAGACAAGACAAAGACAAGACAAAGACAAGACAAAGACAAGACAAAGACAAGACAAAGACAAGACAAAGACAAGACAAAGACAAGACAAAGACAAGACAAAGACAAGACAAAGACAAGACAAAGACAAGACAAAGACAAGACAAAGACAAGACAAAGACAAGACAAAGACAAGACAAAGACAAGACAAAGACAAGACAAAGACAAGACAAAGACAAGACAAAGACAAGACAAAGACAAGACAAAGACAAGACAAAGACAAGACAAAGACAAGACAAAGACAAGACAAAGACAAGACAAAGACAAGACAAAGACAAGACAAAGACAAGACAAAGACAAGACAAAGACAAGACAAAGACAAGACAAAGACAAGACAAAGACAAGACAAAGACAAGACAAAGACAAGACAAAGACAAGACAAAGACAAGACAAAGACAAGACAAAGACAAGACAAAGACAAGACAAAGACAAGACAAAGACAAGACAAAGACAAGACAAAGACAAGACAAAGACAAGACAAAGACAAGACAAAGACAAGACAAAGACAAGACAAAGACAAGACAAAGACAAGACAAAGACAAGACAAAGACAAGACAAAGACAAGACAAAGACAAGACAAAGACAAGACAAAGACAAGACAAAGACAAGACAAAGACAAGACAAAGACAAGACAAAGACAAGACAAAGACAAGACAAAGACAAGACAAAGACAAGACAAAGACAAGACAAAGACAAGACAAAGACAAGACAAAGACAAGACAAAGACAAGACAAAGACAAGACAAAGACAAGACAAAGACAAGACAAAGACAAGACAAAGACAAGACAAAGACAAGACAAAGACAAGACAAAGACAAGACAAAGACAAGACAAAGACAAGACAAAGACAAGACAAAGACAAGACAAAGACAAGACAAAGACAAGACAAAGACAAGACAAAGACAAGACAAAGACAAGACAAAGACAAGACAAAGACAAGACAAAGACAAGACAAAGACAAGACAAAGACAAGACAAAGACAAGACAAAGACAAGACAAAGACAAGACAAAGACAAGACAAAGACAAGACAAAGACAAGACAAAGACAAGACAAAGACAAGACAAAGACAAGACAAAGACAAGACAAAGACAAGACAAAGACAAGACAAAGACAAGACAAAGACAAGACAAAGACAAGACAAAGACAAGACAAAGACAAGACAAAGACAAGACAAAGACAAGACAAAGACAAGACAAAGACAAGACAAAGACAAGACAAAGACAAGACAAAGACAAGACAAAGACAAGACAAAGACAAGACAAAGACAAGACAAAGACAAGACAAAGACAAGACAAAGACAAGACAAAGACAAGACAAAGACAAGACAAAGACAAGACAAAGACAAGACAAAGACAAGACAAAGACAAGACAAAGACAAGACAAAGACAAGACAAAGACAAGACAAAGACAAGACAAAGACAAGACAAAGACAAGACAAAGACAAGACAAAGACAAGACAAAGACAAGACAAAGACAAGACAAAGACAAGACAAAGACAAGACAAAGACAAGACAAAGACAAGACAAAGACAAGACAAAGACAAGACAAAGACAAGACAAAGACAAGACAAAGACAAGACAAAGACAAGACAAAGACAAGACAAAGACAAGACAAAGACAAGACAAAGACAAGACAAAGACAAGACAAAGACAAGACAAAGACAAGACAAAGACAAGACAAAGACAAGACAAAGACAAGACAAAGACAAGACAAAGACAAGACAAAGACAAGACAAAGACAAGACAAAGACAAGACAAAGACAAGACAAAGACAAGACAAAGACAAGACAAAGACAAGACAAAGACAAGACAAAGACAAGACAAAGACAAGACAAAGACAAGACAAAGACAAGACAAAGACAAGACAAAGACAAGACAAAGACAAGACAAAGACAAGACAAAGACAAGACAAAGACAAGACAAAGACAAGACAAAGACAAGACAAAGACAAGACAAAGACAAGACAAAGACAAGACAAAGACAAGACAAAGACAAGACAAAGACAAGACAAAGACAAGACAAAGACAAGACAAAGACAAGACAAAGACAAGACAAAGACAAGACAAAGACAAGACAAAGACAAGACAAAGACAAGACAAAGACAAGACAAAGACAAGACAAAGACAAGACAAAGACAAGACAAAGACAAGACAAAGACTGTAACTAATTACTTACGTTTGCCCGGCGGGGGCAATTTGCTACGGAGGAATTGCGGACTTTCTTCCCTGACTGCAAAAACCAATGACAAAACTAGCAAAAAGGGCTCTTGCAATTAAGATAAAAAAATAGTTTTAAACATGCACAATTAGAGGCCATTTTATTTAATAGAATTTAATAGACTTTAAGAAATATTTTATTTAAATGTGGGAAAGGATGAAATAGCACTAGCTTACGGTAATCCATGCGTTTGTTCTTCCATGGCGGCGGCGTTGGTAGCAGTCTTGAAGATTTCGAGGCCGGCCGCTTCAACGCTTGGTGGCAGCAGCAACCAGTCCAACAACAACAGAAGCGCGCATTCGGTTCCGACGAAGGGTAGCGCCGAGTCGGTTCGTTCAAATATCTTGACGACGACGAACCTCGGAGAGATGGCGGGTGGATTGGTTCCGCAGTCCGCACAATCGAGTTGGGCCAACTTTTGTCGGCGACCCTTATTACGGTGCGATGAATTTTCACCACAGGGTTGCTTAGTTCACTGAACACAATGGCTGACTGACAGCCGACACACGCCTAACACTGTGCGAAAAATTAATTAATAGTAGCACTTTATATTAATGACTTTTTAGTACCAAATAAGAGACCGATCGTCTGCTCCCAGTTGTTTTTATTCCCGTTGATGTCTTGCCTGGGAAACTGTCACCGGCAGTTGACGGAAGACCATCAAGATAGTGCGAGATTATAGGGATTATGGTGTCAAGGGGTATGGGAACATTTTATAGCAAATTCAAATTCAAATCGAAATCTAATAATAGGGTATAGCTGAAGATAAATATAATTCATTTGCGTAAATTCATTTGTTTTTATTTATTTACTGGGATAAATTCAGACACCTTTAGGAATAGGGAATTTGTATTTAAAGTTTAAGCTAGTTTAATATTATAATAATGTTATTTAAATGATTTTATTTTAGCTTATAAATAAAGGATAAGGAATATTTACAATAAATTTATTTACAGGTAGTTTTTATACAAATTGGGCATGTACATATGAAAACAGTCAGGGTAACCGAACTTGGAGGTTACAATCCTCCCGGAGTCGGGATAAAAAAAGCAAAGATTTTTTTTTGTTTTAATAGCAATCATCAGCATGGGCCTACTTCCTCTAAAGTTTCCAATTAATCTGAAACAATGATTTTTCCGTAGCCCGGAGCTCTTTTCTTCCAGATCATTATGAGAATCTTGTGCGGTGAGACTCGCCATGCCGAAGCAATTATTGTTTTGTGAGTTTAGCAATAAAGTAATAACTAGATTTCAAAGCAAGTATAAATAATGATATTTCCATGGGCCTACTTCCTTCGGAGATGCCAGTTAATTTAGAACAATGATTTTTCCCCTAAGGGAGCTCTTTTCTTCTAATTTATGCGAATCTCCAACGGTGAGACTCGCCATGTCTGAGTCCCTTTTTGTGGTTTAACGTCATACTTGGAAGTGTGAATTGGCTATCTCAGGGTCCGTCAGAAAAAATAAGCATTTGCCATCCCCATGCTCCTCCAGAATAAAAAGTCAACAGCTGCCGCCCAGACAAAACAGGTTGCGCAATTCGTAGAAGACAAGACAAAACTCTAATACCGTCTTCATTCTATTCCGATACTGTCTAAAGCCATTCGCCAAAGACAAAAACCAAATTTAATAACAATTGTTTCTCTTCCTTTCCTTCCCTTTACATACTATCATTCATTCCTTTCACTTTCATACCCTTTCTCATTCTTCCTCGATCATTCTACCCACTAATCATTTGCTCCTCTCTTACATAGACTATCATTCATACAAGCACTCCCTTCTGATTTATGATTCCCACTCACACACTTATGCGTAAATATCTTAATAATTCTCAATCTTAATCTAGGGCGCCCTAATTTATAAGTCAGGTTCAGTTTGTGGTTTCATGTTGCACAATCTGATAAATATATGGTACCGCTATTAACTGCTTTACCCTATTTCATTTGGAAGAAAACATAGAAAATATTCGAGGGTAAATTATACCAACTGGGTGTTTATGGGAACACTTTTGTATCACCCGTTAGGTCAACTGCTTGAGCTGTCAACGAGCTGAGATGTCAACAATCATATTTTCTTCAAAGCGTGAATCGAGGATGGTTGTTTATTTCACAGGTAAGCTGTTTAATCATGCATTAAAATTTAAGAATTATGTTTTATGTTCTTTTTTTCAGGGTATTTCTGACGGCTCTGTTTCGTGCATGCATCTTCAGCGCTCGATAATGTTGCCGCACGTTCGAAATCATTTTGGATACACTTACAGTGGTCACTCAGAAGTGCCAGCCAATGTTCCAAACTTGTGCAGTGGCTTGCTGCTTCGGCAAGTGCGGCACATCGTTAATTATATAAATATTCGGCGATATGTTTATTTAGTTTTACCGATCTGGGACAAAATCGATGTGTTTTTAAAATATAAATAGTGTAAATGTGCGTGTTTTTATTCAACCTGGTTTTAAGTGGGCTGCTGGCCAGATCCCAAGATTTTTCCCAGCAAGATCTTCCAGTTCATAAGAACTGGTTCCTATTTTGGATAGAATTTTGCATGGAAGATATTGCCGCCCGTATTTAGCATTGTAGTGTTCTCCCGCGTTTGAAAGTTTCATGTTCCTTCTAAAGACTAATTGGCCGGCCGTAAACGCTTTGGCAAATTGCCGGTGCCGAAGATTATATTGTTTACGAGAAGATTCATGGGCTTTGGTCAGATTTTGGATGACCTTTTCGTAAATACTGGGGAACCTTTGTTTTCGTCTAGTTTCTCTCTCTTCGTCGGCCAAAATTTGATCATGCCGGAAAAGGCGATGGTCTGAACCATCCTCCGACAATTCTTGACCGTGTGTTATATAGTACGGTGTAAACCCCGTGGACGAGTGTATACTTGTGTTGAGTATAAGCTCAACTTCCGAGAGCTTAGTGTCCCACAAGCGTTGATCGTCTTTAACGTAGGTACGTATAGCGGCGTTTATAGTCCGGTTTACGCGCTCAACTGGGTTCGCTTGGGAATGGTACCTGGAGTTCAACCAATGGGTAATTCCGAAGCGATCCAGCATCGTCTTAAACTCTTTGGAGGTAAACGTACTGCCGTTGTCTGTAATGATAATTTCCGGGACAGAGTTCCGAAAGAACCACTGGTCTCGGAGCACATTACACATCAACGAGCTTTCAATTTTCCTCATGGGGTGAATCATCACCCATTTAGAAAAATAATCCGTCACCACTAGCATATGCTGGTGACCTTTGCGACTACGGGGAAGCGGACCAATGAAATCTATTGAAATGATTTGCCATGGACGGGATGCTTCCCGAATCTTTCCCATTTCTGGTATGACCGGTACGTAAGAGGGTTTCACCTCCTTACATGTTTGGCAACCTTGAACATACGCACGTATAGTTGCGGCCATTTTTGGCCAATAGTAGCGCTTCTGAATACGATTCAATGTTTTCTTAAACCCGATATGGAGAACCTTGTCATGGTTTTCTATGAGAATAGAGGGTATGGTGTCAGGTTTGGGTACTTGTTTCCATTCAAACCGACAGTCAAATGGCTCGCTTTTCGCAGTCACAAATTTTAACAATTGGCCTTCATCTATCTTGAAGTCGACGAACTGATCGGGTTGCTTTAATACCTTCTCTATTAGCTTCGAGTGCCACGACGGAGCAGGTGAATCTTGGACAATAGCAGTACTGCGTGATAGGGCGTCTGGGACAACATTGTCTTTACCCTTTCTGTGCACCACCGTCATATCGTACTGCTGCAGGTCCAAGCTCCACCTACTACAGCGGGACCCTACTTTCCACTTCGTTTTCAAAATGTGGGTTAGCGCAGATGAATCAGTGACTAAGGTAAAGTGATACCCCTCAATGTAGCATCTGAATGCATCTATGGCTAATAAGGCGGCCAAAGCCTCCTTCTCCGCAGCATGGTAATTTCTCTGCGGAGTCGAAAGCTTGTGCGAGAAATATGAAATTACTTTCTCTACTCCCTCTTGTTGCTGAGTAAGGATGCCAGCGACAGCTACGTCACTGGCATCGGTTTGAATTGTAAATTGATCGGTGAAGTTTGGGCTGCCAAGAATAGGAGTTGTTACTAACAGCTCTTTGATGGCACAGAATGCCATTTCAGCATCATCGGTCCAGCAGATTTTCTTAGTTTTTGTTTTTAATAAATCGGTAAGGGCGGACGTAACACCACTAAACTGAGGAATAAAACGCCGATAATAATTTGCCATTCTTAGGAATCTCCTAAGTTTGGTAACAGTATCTGGTCTTGCGTACTCTACGATCGGCCTGATTTTATCCGGGTTCGTACGTAGACCTTCTGTACCTAGGAGATATCCTAAGAATGGTATTTCTGACACCCCGAATTGGGATTTTTCCAAATTTATAGATAAATTTGCTTGTGTTAGGCGTCGTGCTATCTCACGGAGCAATTGCACGTGCTGCTCGAATGTCTCCGTTACCACGACTATATCGTCGAGGTAAACGAAGACATATGGCTCTAATTCTCCATGACCGAGGACACGATCCATTAGTCTGGCTAGTGTCGCCGGACTGTTCACCAGACCAAAGGGCATGCGAGTGTACTGATACAACCCCTTGCCTTGTACACTGAATGCGGTGTATTTGCGAGAGGCAGGATCCAGTGAAATTTGCAAGAAAGCTTCTGAAAGGTCAATGGTAGATAAATACCTCGCTTTTGGAAGCTGTCCTAAAATGCGACAGGGGTGAGGCAAGGGGTACGCATCTCGTACAGTGCGCTCGTTAATTTTTCGCGCGTCAAGGCACAGTCTCACCTTATTCGGTTTGATCACCGGCACGCAATTTAACGACCAGTCCGAATTACTTGGTTCGATAATCCCGGACTTTAGTAACCTTTGTAATTCCACGGAAACTAACTGTTGTGTTTTCGGGGACATTACATAGGGAAATTGTCGAATGGGAGGTTTTTTTTTTCATTCTTCTTGCAGTTCGATTCGGTGTACCGTGAGAGGTGTCAACGATAGTTGTCCCTGTTTTGCTGGTAGGAAAAGTGTTTTCACTTGAGTGATAATTTTTCTTTCCTCGGCATTAAGAACCGTGGCTGGAGGAGGATGATTAACAGTCAAGGAAGTTTCCAATTGGCAACATTGTTGGATCGTGGGTTTTATTCTGAATTTTCTCCAGAAATCCATCCTGCATATACAATTGATAGCAAGGTCCGGAACCACCATCGTGGCTACGATTTTTACTTGACCGTTGAATGAAAATGGAAGGTAAAGTTGTCCTGAGATCACAAGCTGCTCCCCGCTCGCTGTGCGCAACAGAATTGGGTTTTGAAGAGGGGATAATTTGGGTGATTTCAGGTTTGAATACACTGTTTTATTGATAAGGGTGATGTTACTACCACTGTCTAATAACGCCTGAACATTATGCCCGTATAAACTAATAGTAATATACGGTCGGTTATCGTTGTGGTATGGGTAAACGATTGAGAAAAGATATGGGTTCGTTGAATAAATGTTTTCAGTGGCTTGTTCAAAATATGGTGAAACAGATGGTTTATTACGCGCATTTAGGTATTCAGCGGACGGCGGTTTTCGCTCGCTGAACCGTAGTTTTTTGTACAATATGGACAATTATTTGATGGGTATCCGCGGAAGCCGCAGTTCCCACAGAGCACGCCTTTAGGAAGTCTGCAAGTTGAAATACGATGTCCAAATATTCCACAATTTAAACAGTGATTAGATGGAGGTGGACGATGAGAGTCAATTAAAGCCTCCAATGTGGGCTGAGAAGTTTTATTGCTATTAGAAAAGGTTGCCGCTATTTGAGATTGCGGCGCATTACGCTGGGGTGGAGTAGAGGGTTTTTGGTTATAACGAGGATTCGAATTATGTTGCGGCGATAGGGTTTGCAAACTTTGTGAATCATTTGAAGATTCCTTTTTGGGTTTCTTCTTAGAAACGTTTTGGTCTATCATGGCTACTTGTTTGTCGGTTCCAAAAACCTTATTGTACGCTGAGAAATTTAGTGCATCCACCTTTTGACCGGCGGCAACTAGTGTGGCTAGATCGGTTATTGGTATGAAATTTAATTGTTTTTTATAATCAATTCTCATATTTTGTGATAGAATTTGTACCTTTTCATAATCTGGTAATTGAGTGCTCATGGTACGGAACAATCGTTCCATCTCATGATAGAATTCTAGAAAGGTTTCATTTCTTTGTTGCCTTCGTTGGTAAACTTTCATTTTTATCAGAGCATCTAGATCAGGATGCATAAATGATCGCCGAAGCTCAAGTACTAAATGCTGCCAATTAAGTAAACGGCCGGTGGTACGCATTGTCATGTACCATTTTAGAGCTGGCCCTGCGAAAAGGTGAACCGCCGACTCAAACAACTCAGTCTCAGAAACATGTTCGGCCATGGACAATGCTTGCACTATTTCAAGAAACTCGTTAAGTTTCAAACCTTGATCTTCCCCATCGTACTTGTTCATCGCCCATTTAGAAACGGGTAAGCTATGGCGAAAAGAGGTGCCTTGCCCAGCCTGATTGTACGACGCATGGTTTGGATTAGAAAATTGTTGAAAGCTAGAGCTTGGAAAGTTTGCCCAAATGTTGGCATTATTTAATGTGGTGCCAGATGTTGGCACTGTAGGATTATTTAGAATATGATTATATCCATATGGTCCATATGTTGGGGAGGGGTTTGGGTAGTTTGGTCGCGGGTTGGCAGAAACCGCATCTGGCTGATGAAATGATAAGTTTTGTGTTTGGTTAGATATAAGATGGCCGCCAAAATCGGCTGGTTTCAAAATGACTTTACTTTCAGGAAATGAAACTTGATTCGGAGTGAAAAGTAGATTTTTGTGAGGGGGGATTAATGTACGATTTTGTGTGGTGGAATTAACGATTGGTTTCAATTGGGGAAAATTGTTATGCAAAGAACTATTGTGCTGGGCTTCTTCATTGTCCAGATACCTAACTGCCGTCTGAGTTGCTATATGTCGTTGGTTACTTCGATCGGATAATTCCTTCTCAAGATATGTAATGCGAACTTGAAGAGAACGAATCCACTTAATTATTTGTGGGTTAACTCCAGCCTGATCGTTTGGTTCCGTATCCGAATTATCCTCAACTGTATCCAGTAGCTCATCGTTATCTACTTGTTCTTGTTCCTCCTCAATAATGTCCTCGGTTGCAAAGAATTCTAACCTAATTTTGCCTACGATTTCAACAAACATTGCTTTCAATGTTTCCTCTTGCTCACAACTTTCACAAGCCTGAAGTAAAAGCTGGTACACTTTGTGAGCGTAGTGCAATAATCTGGTCTTGCATCTACTCATCACATTTTGATCGTGCCGCTTAATCCCGCCACAAATTTCTTCGTATGTTTTTTTGCACGCTTCGATTGCTTCCCCCACATTAACAGATATCAGAGCATTGATTATTTTACCATCCTCCTTTTCTATTTTAAGGTGTTCACGCAAACTTCTTTTTCTTCGCGTGAAACTCGGGTCATCACGAATTACAATAGTGCGCATTGAAAGCTCAAACAAAAGTTCATCAGTGGTAAGATGGTCAACTCTCATCTCATGGTACCACTTTGACAGCAATTCAACAGCTTGGGTATAACTCAAACTCGAATCAGCCATTTTGGAATGGTCAAAGAAACAATTGATGTAGCAAATAAAACGTGTAAAAAAAATAAAAAAAATTACGCTAAGCTTTGAAATTATTGAGTTTCGCTATCCTCTATAAACTACACTCCCCGCATGTCTAGGCTAAACAACTGAATCATCTCTAAACCTTCGAACACTGGGTAGGCGATATCTTGATCACTAAAGTAATTTTCATCATCCGGAATGAGAAAATATTCACACTTCTTTATATCACTCCAACCACAAAAAGTATAAATAAAAAATGATAGCAAATGAGAAATCTGTTTCATAAAAATTGAAATTAATTTAATTAATTGCAATTCCTCCCGGAGCTTACTTAAAAAGGTGTTCAAATTTGGCCAAAAGTTGAAAACCTTTTTTTAAATTCATTTAACGTTGGGCGCCATTGTAACTAATTACTTACGTTTGCCCGGCGGGGGCAATTTGCTACGGAGGAATTGCGGACTTTCTTCCCTGACTGCAAAAACCAATGACAAAACTAGCAAAAAGGGCTCTTGCAATTAAGATAAAAAAATAGTTTTAAACATGCACAATTAGAGGCCATTTTATTTAATAGAATTTAATAGACTTTAAGAAATATTTTATTTAAATGTGGGAAAGGATGAAATAGCACTAGCTTACGGTAATCCATGCGTTTGTTCTTCCATGGCGGCGGCGTTGGTAGCAGTCTTGAAGATTTCGAGGCCGGCCGCTTCAACGCTTGGTGGCAGCAGCAACCAGTCCAACAACAACAGAAGCGCGCATTCGGTTCCGACGAAGGGTAGCGCCGAGTCGGTTCGTTCAAATATCTTGACGACGACGAACCTCGGAGAGATGGCGGGTGGATTGGTTCCGCAGTCCGCACAATCGAGTTGGGCCAACTTTTGTCGGCGACCCTTATTACGGTGCGATGAATTTTCACCACAGGGTTGCTTAGTTCACTGAACACAATGGCTGACTGACAGCCGACACACGCCTAACACTGTGCGAAAAATTAATTAATAGTAGCACTTTATATTAATGACTTTTTAGTACCAAATAAGAGACCGATCGTCTGCTCCCAGTTGTTTTTATTCCCGTTGATGTCTTGCCTGGGAAACTGTCACCGGCAGTTGACGGAAGACCATCAAGATAGTGCGAGATTATAGGGATTATGGTGTCAAGGGGTATGGGAACATTTTATAGCAAATTCAAATTCAAATCGAAATCTAATAATAGGGTATAGCTGAAGATAAATATAATTCATTTGCGTAAATTCATTTGTTTTTATTTATTTACTGGGATAAATTCAGACACCTTTAGGAATAGGGAATTTGTATTTAAAGTTTAAGCTAGTTTAATATTATAATAATGTTATTTAAATGATTTTATTTTAGCTTATAAATAAAGGATAAGGAATATTTACAATAAATTTATTTACAGGTAGTTTTTATACAAATTGGGCATGTACATATGAAAACAGTCAGGGTAACCGAACTTGGAGGTTACAAGACAAGACAAAGACAAGACAAAGACAAGACAAAGACAAGACAAAGACAAGACAAAGACAAGACAAAGACAAGACAAAGACAAGACAAAGACAAGACAAAGACAAGACAAAGACAAGACAAAGACAAGACAAAGACAAGACAAAGACAAGACAAAGACAAGACAAAGACAAGACAAAGACAAGACAAAGACAAGACAAAGACAAGACAAAGACAAGACAAAGACAAGACAAAGACAAGACAAAGACAAAGACAAGACAAAGACAAGACAAAGACAAGACAAAGACAAGACAAAGACAAGACAAAGACAAGACAAGACAAAGACAAGACAAGACAAAGACAAGACAAGACAAAGACAAGACAAAGACAAGACAAAGACAAGACAAAGACAAGACAAAGACAAGACAAAGACAAGACAAAGACAAGACAAAGACAAGACAAAGACAAGACAAAGACAAGACAAAGACAAGACAAAGACAAGACAAAGACAAGACAAAGACAAGACAAAGACAAGACAAAGACAAGACAAAGACAAGACAAAGACAAGACAAAGACAAGACAAAGACAAGACAAAGACAAGACAAAGACAAGACAAAGACAAGACAAAGACAAAGACAAGACAAAGACAAGACAAAGACAAGACAAAGACAAGACAAAGACAAGACAAAGACAAGACAAAGACAAGACAAAGACAAGACAAAGACAAGACAAAGACAAGACAAAGACAAGACAAAGACAAAGACAAAGACAAAGACAAAGACAAAGACAAAGACAAAGACAAAGACAAAGACAAAGACAAAGACAAAGACAAAGACAAAGACAAAGACAAAGACAAAGACAAAGACAAAGACAAGACAAAGACAAGACAAAGACAAGACAAAGACAAGACAAAGACAAGACAAAGACAAGACAAAGACAAGACAAAGACAAGACAAAGACAAGACAAAGACAAGACAAAGACAAGACAAAGACAAGACAAAGACAAGACAAAGACAAGACAAAGACAAGACAAAGACAAGACAAAGACAAGACAAAGACAAGACAAAGACAAGACAAAGACAAGACAAAGACAAGACAAAGACAAGACAAAGACAAGACAAAGACAAGACAAAGACAAGACAAAGACAAGACAAAGACAAGACAAAGACAAGACAAAGACAAGACAAAGACAAGACAAAGACAAGACAAAGACAAGACAAAGACAAGACAAAGACAAGACAAAGACAAGAACAAAGACAAGACAAAGACAAGACAAAGACAAGACAAAGACAAGACAAAGACAAGACAAAGACAAGACAAAGACAAGACAAAGACAAGACAAAGACAAGACAAAGACAAGACAAAGACAAGACAAAGACAAGACAAAGACAAGACAAAGACAAGACAAAGACAAGACAAAGACAAGACAAAGACAAGACAAAGACAAGACAAAGACAAGACAAAGACAAGACAAAGACAAGACAAAGACAAGACAAAGACAAGACAAAGACAAGACAAAGACAAGACAAAGACAAGACAAAGACAAGACAAAGACAAGACAAAGACAAGACAAAGACAAGACAAAGACAAGACAAAGACAAGACAAAGACAAGACAAAGACAAGACAAAGACAAGACAAAGACAAGACAAAGACAAGACAAAGACAAGACAAAGACAAGACAAAGACAAGACAAAGACAAGACAAAGACAAGACAAAGACAAGACAAAGACAAGACAAAGACAAGACAAAGACAAGACAAAGACAAGACAAAGACAAGACAAAGACAAGACAAAGACAAGACAAAGACAAGACAAAGACAAGACAAAGACAAGACAAAGACAAGACAAAGACAAGACAAAGACAAGACAAAGACAAGACAAAGACAAGACAAAGACAAGACAAAGACAAGACAAAGACAAGACAAAGACAAGACAAAGACAAGACAAAGACAAGACAAAGACAAGACAAAGACAAGACAAAGACAAGACAAAGACAAGACAAAGACAAGACAAAGACAAGACAAAGACAAGACAAAGACAAGACAAAGACAAGACAAAGACAAGACAAAGACAAGACAAAGACAAGACAAAGACAAGACAAAGACAAGACAAAGACAAGACAAAGACAAGACAAAGACAAGACAAAGACAAGACAAAGACAAGACAAAGACAAGACAAAGACAAGACAAAGACAAGACAAAGACAAGACAAAGACAAGACAAAGACAAGACAAAGACAAGACAAAGACAAGACAAAGACAAGACAAAGACAAGACAAAGACAAGACAAAGACAAGACAAAGACAAGACAAAGACAAGACAAAGACAAGACAAAGACAAGACAAAGACAAGACAAAGACAAGACAAAGACAAGACAAAGACAAGACAAAGACAAGACAAAGACAAGACAAAGACAAGACAAAGACAAGACAAAGACAAGACAAAGACAAGACAAAGACAAGACAAAGACAAGACAAAGACAAGACAAAGACAAGACAAAGACAAGACAAAGACAAGACAAAGACAAGACAAAGACAAGACAAAGACAAGACAAAGACAAGACAAAGACAAGACAAAGACAAGACAAAGACAAGACAAAGACAAGACAAAGACAAGACAAAGACAAGACAAAGACAAGACAAAGACAAGACAAAGACAAGACAAAGACAAGACAAAGACAAGACAAAGACAAGACAAAGACAAGACAAAGACAAGACAAAGACAAGACAAAGACAAGACAAAGACAAGACAAAGACAAGACAAAGACAAGACAAAGACAAGACAAAGACAAGACAAAGACAAGACAAAGACAAGACAAAGACAAGACAAAGACAAGACAAAGACAAGACAAAGACAAGACAAAGACAAGACAAAGACAAGACAAAGACAAGACAAAGACAAGACAAAGACAAGACAAAGACAAGACAAAGACAAGACAAAGACAAGACAAAGACAAGACAAAGACAAGACAAAGACAAGACAAAGACAAGACAAAGACAAGACAAAGACAAGACAAAGACAAGACAAAGACAAGACAAAGACAAGACAAAGACAAGACAAAGACAAGACAAAGACAAGACAAAGACAAGACAAAGACAAGACAAAGACAAGACAAAGACAAGACAAAGACAAGACAAAGACAAGACAAAGACAAGACAAAGACAAGACAAAGACAAGACAAAGACAAGACAAAGACAAGACAAAGACAAGACAAAGACAAGACAAAGACAAGACAAAGACAAGACAAAGACAAGACAAAGACAAGACAAAGACAAGACAAAGACAAGACAAAGACAAGACAAAGACAAGACAAAGACAAGACAAAGACAAGACAAAGACAAGACAAAGACAAGACAAAGACAAGACAAAGACAAGACAAAGACAAGACAAAGACAAGACAAAGACAAGACAAAGACAAGACAAAGACAAGACAAAGACAAGACAAAGACAAGACAAAGACAAGACAAAGACAAGACAAAGACAAGACAAAGACAAGACAAAGACAAGACAAAGACAAGACAAAGACAAGACAAAGACAAGACAAAGACAAGACAAAGACAAGACAAAGACAAGACAAAGACAAGACAAAGACAAGACAAAGACAAGACAAAGACAAGACAAAGACAAGACAAAGACAAGACAAAGACAAGACAAAGACAAGACAAAGACAAGACAAAGACAAGACAAAGACAAGACAAAGACAAGACAAAGACAAGACAAAGACAAGACAAAGACAAGACAAAGACAAGACAAAGACAAGACAAAGACAAGACAAAGACAAGACAAAGACAAGACAAAGACAAGACAAAGACAAGACAAAGACAAGACAAAGACAAGACAAAGACAAGACAAAGACAAGACAAAGACAAGACAAAGACAAGACAAAGACAAGACAAAGACAAGACAAAGACAAGACAAAGACAAGACAAAGACAAGACAAAGACAAGACAAAGACAAGACAAAGACAAGACAAAGACAAGACAAAGACAAGACAAAGACAAGACAAAGACAAGACAAAGACAAGACAAAGACAAGACAAAGACAAGACAAAGACAAGACAAAGACAAGACAAAGACAAGACAAAGACAAGACAAAGACAAGACAAAGACAAGACAAAGACAAGACAAAGACAAGACAAAGACAAGACAAAGACAAGACAAAGACAAGACAAAGACAAGACAAAGACAAGACAAAGACAAGACAAAGACAAGACAAAGACAAGACAAAGACAAGACAAAGACAAGACAAAGACAAGACAAAGACAAGACAAAGACAAGACAAAGACAAGACAAAGACAAGACAAAGACAAGACAAAGACAAGACAAAGACAAGACAAAGACAAGACAAAGACAAGACAAAGACAAGACAAAGACAAGACAAAGACAAGACAAAGACAAGACAAAGACAAGACAAAGACAAGACAAAGACAAGACAAAGACAAGACAAAGACAAGACAAAGACAAGACAAAGACAAGACAAAGACAAGACAAAGACAAGACAAAGACAAGACAAAGACAAGACAAAGACAAGACAAAGACAAGACAAAGACAAGACAAAGACAAGACAAAGACAAGACAAAGACAAGACAAAGACAAGACAAAGACAAGACAAAGACAAGACAAAGACAAGACAAAGACAAGACAAAGACAAGACAAAGACAAGACAAAGACAAGACAAAGACAAGACAAAGACAAGACAAAGACAAGACAAAGACAAGACAAAGACAAGACAAAGACAAGACAAAGACAAGACAAAGACAAGACAAAGACAAGACAAAGACAAGACAAAGACAAGACAAAGACAAGACAAAGACAAGACAAAGACAAGACAAAGACAAGACAAAGACAAGACAAAGACAAGACAAAGACAAGACAAAGACAAGACAAAGACAAGACAAAGACAAGACAAAGACAAGACAAAGACAAGACAAAGACAAGACAAAGACAAGACAAAGACAAGACAAAGACAAGACAAAGACAAGACAAAGACAAGACAAAGACAAGACAAAGACAAGACAAAGACAAGACAAAGACAAGACAAAGACAAGACAAAGACAAGACAAAGACAAGACAAAGACAAGACAAAGACAAGACAAAGACAAGACAAAGACAAGACAAAGACAAGACAAAGACAAGACAAAGACAAGACAAAGACAAGACAAAGACAAGACAAAGACAAGACAAAGACAAGACAAAGACAAGACAAAGACAAGACAAAGACAAGACAAAGACAAGACAAAGACAAGACAAAGACAAGACAAAGACAAGACAAAGACAAGACAAAGACAAGACAAAGACAAGACAAAGACAAGACAAAGACAAGACAAAGACAAGACAAAGACAAGACAAAGACAAGACAAAGACAAGACAAAGACAAGACAAAGACAAGACAAAGACAAGACAAAGACAAGACAAAGACAAGACAAAGACAAGACAAAGACAAGACAAAGACAAGACAAAGACAAGACAAAGACAAGACAAAGACAAGACAAAGACAAGACAAAGACAAGACAAAGACAAGACAAAGACAAGACAAAGACAAGACAAAGACAAGACAAAGACAAGACAAAGACAAGACAAAGACAAGACAAAGACAAGACAAAGACAAGACAAAGACAAGACAAAGACAAGACAAAGACAAGACAAAGACAAGACAAAGACAAGACAAAGACAAGACAAAGACAAGACAAAGACAAGACAAAGACAAGACAAAGACAAGACAAAGACAAGACAAAGACAAGACAAAGACAAGACAAAGACAAGACAAAGACAAGACAAAGACAAGACAAAGACAAGACAAAGACAAGACAAAGACAAGACAAAGACAAGACAAAGACAAGACAAAGACAAGACAAAGACAAGACAAAGACAAGACAAAGACAAGACAAAGACAAGACAAAGACAAGACAAAGACAAGACAAAGACAAGACAAAGACAAGACAAAGACAAGACAAAGACAAGACAAAGACAAGACAAAGACAAGACAAAGACAAGACAAAGACAAGACAAAGACAAGACAAAGACAAGACAAAGACAAGACAAAGACAAGACAAAGACAAGACAAAGACAAGACAAAGACAAGACAAAGACAAGACAAAGACAAGACAAAGACAAGACAAAGACAAGACAAAGACAAGACAAAGACAAGACAAAGACAAGACAAAGACAAGACAAAGACAAGACAAAGACAAGACAAAGACAAGACAAAGACAAGACAAAGACAAGACAAAGACAAGACAAAGACAAGACAAAGACAAGACAAAGACAAGACAAAGACAAGACAAAGACAAGACAAAGACAAGACAAAGACAAGACAAAGACAAGACAAAGACAAGACAAAGACAAGACAAAGACAAGACAAAGACAAGACAAAGACAAGACAAAGACAAGACAAAGACAAGACAAAGACAAGACAAAGACAAGACAAAGACAAGACAAAGACAAGACAAAGACAAGACAAAGACAAGACAAAGACAAGACAAAGACAAGACAAAGACAAGACAAAGACAAGACAAAGACAAGACAAAGACAAGACAAAGACAAGACAAAGACAAGACAAAGACAAGACAAAGACAAGACAAAGACAAGACAAAGACAAGACAAAGACAAGACAAAGACAAGACAAAGACAAGACAAAGACAAGACAAAGACAAGACAAAGACAAGACAAAGACAAGACAAAGACAAGACAAAGACAAGACAAAGACAAGACAAAGACAAGACAAAGACAAGACAAAGACAAGACAAAGACAAGACAAAGACAAGACAAAGACAAGACAAAGACAAGACAAAGACAAGACAAAGACAAGACAAAGACAAGACAAAGACAAGACAAAGACAAGACAAAGACAAGACAAAGACAAGACAAAGACAAGACAAAGACAAGACAAAGACAAGACAAAGACAAGACAAAGACAAGACAAAGACAAGACAAAGACAAGACAAAGACAAGACAAAGACAAGACAAAGACAAGACAAAGACAAGACAAAGACAAGACAAAGACAAGACAAAGACAAGACAAAGACAAGACAAAGACAAGACAAAGACAAGACAAAGACAAGACAAAGACAAGACAAAGACAAGACAAAGACAAGACAAAGACAAGACAAAGACAAGACAAAGACAAGACAAAGACAAGACAAAGACAAGACAAAGACAAGACAAAGACAAGACAAAGACAAGACAAAGACAAGACAAAGACAAGACAAAGACAAGACAAAGACAAGACAAAGACAAGACAAAGACAAGACAAAGACAAGACAAAGACAAGACAAAGACAAGACAAAGACAAGACAAAGACAAGACAAAGACAAGACAAAGACAAGACAAAGACAAGACAAAGACAAGACAAAGACAAGACAAAGACAAGACAAAGACAAGACAAAGACAAGACAAAGACAAGACAAAGACAAGACAAAGACAAGACAAAGACAAGACAAAGACAAGACAAAGACAAGACAAAGACAAGACAAAGACAAGACAAAGACAAGACAAAGACAAGACAAAGACAAGACAAAGACAAGACAAAGACAAGACAAAGACAAGACAAAGACAAGACAAAGACAAGACAAAGACAAGACAAAGACAAGACAAAGACAAGACAAAGACAAGACAAAGACAAGACAAAGACAAGACAAAGACAAGACAAAGACAAGACAAAGACAAGACAAAGACAAGACAAAGACAAGACAAAGACAAGACAAAGACAAGACAAAGACAAGACAAAGACAAGACAAAGACAAGACAAAGACAAGACAAAGACAAGACAAAGACAAGACAAAGACAAGACAAAGACAAGACAAAGACAAGACAAAGACAAGACAAAGACAAGACAAAGACAAGACAAAGACAAGACAAAGACAAGACAAAGACAAGACAAAGACAAGACAAAGACAAGACAAAGACAAGACAAAGACAAGACAAAGACAAGACAAAGACAAGACAAAGACAAGACAAAGACAAGACAAAGACAAGACAAAGACAAGACAAAGACAAGACAAAGACAAGACAAAGACAAGACAAAGACAAGACAAAGACAAGACAAAGACAAGACAAAGACAAGACAAAGACAAGACAAAGACAAGACAAAGACAAGACAAAGACAAGACAAAGACAAGACAAAGACAAGACAAAGACAAGACAAAGACAAGACAAAGACAAGACAAAGACAAGACAAAGACAAGACAAAGACAAGACAAAGACAAGACAAAGACAAGACAAAGACAAGACAAAGACAAGACAAAGACAAGACAAAGACAAGACAAAGACAAGACAAAGACAAGACAAAGACAAGACAAAGACAAGACAAAGACAAGACAAAGACAAGACAAAGACAAGACAAAGACAAGACAAAGACAAGACAAAGACAAGACAAAGACAAGACAAAGACAAGACAAAGACAAGACAAAGACAAGACAAAGACAAGACAAAGACAAGACAAAGACAAGACAAAGACAAGACAAAGACAAGACAAAGACAAGACAAAGACAAGACAAAGACAAGACAAAGACAAGACAAAGACAAGACAAAGACAAGACAAAGACAAGACAAAGACAAGACAAAGACAAGACAAAGACAAGACAAAGACAAGACAAAGACAAGACAAAGACAAGACAAAGACAAGACAAAGACAAGACAAAGACAAGACAAAGACAAGACAAAGACAAGACAAAGACAAGACAAAGACAAGACAAAGACAAGACAAAGACAAGACAAAGACAAGACAAAGACAAGACAAAGACAAGACAAAGACAAGACAAAGACAAGACAAAGACAAGACAAAGACAAGACAAAGACAAGACAAAGACAAGACAAAGACAAGACAAAGACAAGACAAAGACAAGACAAAGACAAGACAAAGACAAGACAAAGACAAGACAAAGACAAGACAAAGACAAGACAAAGACAAGACAAAGACAAGACAAAGACAAGACAAAGACAAGACAAAGACAAGACAAAGACAAGACAAAGACAAGACAAAGACAAGACAAAGACAAGACAAAGACAAGACAAAGACAAGACAAAGACAAGACAAAGACAAGACAAAGACAAGACAAAGACAAGACAAAGACAAGACAAAGACAAGACAAAGACAAGACAAAGACAAGACAAAGACAAGACAAAGACAAGACAAAGACAAGACAAAGACAAGACAAAGACAAGACAAAGACAAGACAAAGACAAGACAAAGACAAGACAAAGACAAGACAAAGACAAGACAAAGACAAGACAAAGACAAGACAAAGACAAGACAAAGACAAGACAAAGACAAGACAAAGACAAGACAAAGACAAGACAAAGACAAGACAAAGACAAGACAAAGACAAGACAAAGACAAGACAAAGACAAGACAAAGACAAGACAAAGACAAGACAAAGACAAGACAAAGACAAGACAAAGACAAGACAAAGACAAGACAAAGACAAGACAAAGACAAGACAAAGACAAGACAAAGACAAGACAAAGACAAGACAAAGACAAGACAAAGACAAGACAAAGACAAGACAAAGACAAGACAAAGACAAGACAAAGACAAGACAAAGACAAGACAAAGACAAGACAAAGACAAGACAAAGACAAGACAAAGACAAGACAAAGACAAGACAAAGACAAGACAAAGACAAGACAAAGACAAGACAAAGACAAGACAAAGACAAGACAAAGACAAGACAAAGACAAGACAAAGACAAGACAAAGACAAGACAAAGACAAGACAAAGACAAGACAAAGACAAGACAAAGACAAGACAAAGACAAGACAAAGACAAGACAAAGACAAGACAAAGACAAGACAAAGACAAGACAAAGACAAGACAAAGACAAGACAAAGACAAGACAAAGACAAGACAAAGACAAGACAAAGACAAGACAAAGACAAGACAAAGACAAGACAAAGACAAGACAAAGACAAGACAAAGACAAGACAAAGACAAGACAAAGACAAGACAAAGACAAGACAAAGACAAGACAAAGACAAGACAAAGACAAGACAAAGACAAGACAAAGACAAGACAAAGACAAGACAAAGACAAGACAAAGACAAGACAAAGACAAGACAAAGACAAGACAAAGACAAGACAAAGACAAGACAAAGACAAGACAAAGACAAGACAAAGACAAGACAAAGACAAGACAAAGACAAGACAAAGACAAGACAAAGACAAGACAAAGACAAGACAAAGACAAGACAAAGACAAGACAAAGACAAGACAAAGACAAGACAAAGACAAGACAAAGACAAGACAAAGACAAGACAAAGACAAGACAAAGACAAGACAAAGACAAGACAAAGACAAGACAAAGACAAGACAAAGACAAGACAAAGACAAGACAAAGACAAGACAAAGACAAGACAAAGACAAGACAAAGACAAGACAAAGACAAGACAAAGACAAGACAAAGACAAGACAAAGACAAGACAAAGACAAGACAAAGACAAGACAAAGACAAGACAAAGACAAGACAAAGACAAGACAAAGACAAGACAAAGACAAGACAAAGACAAGACAAAGACAAGACAAAGACAAGACAAAGACAAGACAAAGACAAGACAAAGACAAGACAAAGACAAGACAAAGACAAGACAAAGACAAGACAAAGACAAGACAAAGACAAGACAAAGACAAGACAAAGACAAGACAAAGACAAGACAAAGACAAGACAAAGACAAGACAAAGACAAGACAAAGACAAGACAAAGACAAGACAAAGACAAGACAAAGACAAGACAAAGACAAGACAAAGACAAGACAAAGACAAGACAAAGACAAGACAAAGACAAGACAAAGACAAGACAAAGACAAGACAAAGACAAGACAAAGACAAGACAAAGACAAGACAAAGACAAGACAAAGACAAGACAAAGACAAGACAAAGACAAGACAAAGACAAGACAAAGACAAGACAAAGACAAGACAAAGACAAGACAAAGACAAGACAAAGACAAGACAAAGACAAGACAAAGACAAGACAAAGACAAGACAAAGACAAGACAAAGACAAGACAAAGACAAGACAAAGACAAGACAAAGACAAGACAAAGACAAGACAAAGACAAGACAAAGACAAGACAAAGACAAGACAAAGACAAGACAAAGACAAGACAAAGACAAGACAAAGACAAGACAAAGACAAGACAAAGACAAGACAAAGACAAGACAAAGACAAGACAAAGACAAGACAAAGACAAGACAAAGACAAGACAAAGACAAGACAAAGACAAGACAAAGACAAGACAAAGACAAGACAAAGACAAGACAAAGACAAGACAAAGACAAGACAAAGACAAGACAAAGACAAGACAAAGACAAGACAAAGACAAGACAAAGACAAGACAAAGACAAGACAAAGACAAGACAAAGACAAGACAAAGACAAGACAAAGACAAGACAAAGACAAGACAAAGACAAGACAAAGACAAGACAAAGACAAGACAAAGACAAGACAAAGACAAGACAAAGACAAGACAAAGACAAGACAAAGACAAGACAAAGACAAGACAAAGACAAGACAAAGACAAGACAAAGACAAGACAAAGACAAGACAAAGACAAGACAAAGACAAGACAAAGACAAGACAAAGACAAGACAAAGACAAGACAAAGACAAGACAAAGACAAGACAAAGACAAGACAAAGACAAGACAAAGACAAGACAAAGACAAGACAAAGACAAGACAAAGACAAGACAAAGACAAGACAAAGACAAGACAAAGACAAGACAAAGACAAGACAAAGACAAGACAAAGACAAGACAAAGACAAGACAAAGACAAGACAAAGACAAGACAAAGACAAGACAAAGACAAGACAAAGACAAGACAAAGACAAGACAAAGACAAGACAAAGACAAGACAAAGACAAGACAAAGACAAGACAAAGACAAGACAAAGACAAGACAAAGACAAGACAAAGACAAGACAAAGACAAGACAAAGACAAGACAAAGACAAGACAAAGACAAGACAAAGACAAGACAAAGACAAGACAAAGACAAGACAAAGACAAGACAAAGACAAGACAAAGACAAGACAAAGACAAGACAAAGACAAGACAAAGACAAGACAAAGACAAGACAAAGACAAGACAAAGACAAGACAAAGACAAGACAAAGACAAGACAAAGACAAGACAAAGACAAGACAAAGACAAGACAAAGACAAGACAAAGACAAGACAAAGACAAGACAAAGACAAGACAAAGACAAGACAAAGACAAGACAAAGACAAGACAAAGACAAGACAAAGACAAGACAAAGACAAGACAAAGACAAGACAAAGACAAGACAAAGACAAGACAAAGACAAGACAAAGACAAGACAAAGACAAGACAAAGACAAGACAAAGACAAGACAAAGACAAGACAAAGACAAGACAAAGACAAGACAAAGACAAGACAAAGACAAGACAAAGACAAGACAAAGACAAGACAAAGACAAGACAAAGACAAGACAAAGACAAGACAAAGACAAGACAAAGACAAGACAAAGACAAGACAAAGACAAGACAAAGACAAGACAAAGACAAGACAAAGACAAGACAAAGACAAGACAAAGACAAGACAAAGACAAGACAAAGACAAGACAAAGACAAGACAAAGACAAGACAAAGACAAGACAAAGACAAGACAAAGACAAGACAAAGACAAGACAAAGACAAGACAAAGACAAGACAAAGACAAGACAAAGACAAGACAAAGACAAGACAAAGACAAGACAAAGACAAGACAAAGACAAGACAAAGACAAGACAAAGACAAGACAAAGACAAGACAAAGACAAGACAAAGACAAGACAAAGACAAGACAAAGACAAGACAAAGACAAGACAAAGACAAGACAAAGACAAGACAAAGACAAGACAAAGACAAGACAAAGACAAGACAAAGACAAGACAAAGACAAGACAAAGACAAGACAAAGACAAGACAAAGACAAGACAAAGACAAGACAAAGACAAGACAAAGACAAGACAAAGACAAGACAAAGACAAGACAAAGACAAGACAAAGACAAGACAAAGACAAGACAAAGACAAGACAAAGACAAGACAAAGACAAGACAAAGACAAGACAAAGACAAGACAAAGACAAGACAAAGACAAGACAAAGACAAGACAAAGACAAGACAAAGACAAGACAAAGACAAGACAAAGACAAGACAAAGACAAGACAAAGACAAGACAAAGACAAGACAAAGACAAGACAAAGACAAGACAAAGACAAGACAAAGACAAGACAAAGACAAGACAAAGACAAGACAAAGACAAGACAAAGACAAGACAAAGACAAGACAAAGACAAGACAAAGACAAGACAAAGACAAGACAAAGACAAGACAAAGACAAGACAAAGACAAGACAAAGACAAGACAAAGACAAGACAAAGACAAGACAAAGACAAGACAAAGACAAGACAAAGACAAGACAAAGACAAGACAAAGACAAGACAAAGACAAGACAAAGACAAGACAAAGACAAGACAAAGACAAGACAAAGACAAGACAAAGACAAGACAAAGACAAGACAAAGACAAGACAAAGACAAGACAAAGACAAGACAAAGACAAGACAAAGACAAGACAAAGACAAGACAAAGACAAGACAAAGACAAGACAAAGACAAGACAAAGACAAGACAAAGACAAGACAAAGACAAGACAAAGACAAGACAAAGACAAGACAAAGACAAGACAAAGACAAGACAAAGACAAGACAAAGACAAGACAAAGACAAGACAAAGACAAGACAAAGACAAGACAAAGACAAGACAAAGACAAGACAAAGACAAGACAAAGACAAGACAAAGACAAGACAAAGACAAGACAAAGACAAGACAAAGACAAGACAAAGACAAGACAAAGACAAGACAAAGACAAGACAAAGACAAGACAAAGACAAGACAAAGACAAGACAAAGACAAGACAAAGACAAGACAAAGACAAGACAAAGACAAGACAAAGACAAGACAAAGACAAGACAAAGACAAGACAAAGACAAGACAAAGACAAGACAAAGACAAGACAAAGACAAGACAAAGACAAGACAAAGACAAGACAAAGACAAGACAAAGACAAGACAAAGACAAGACAAAGACAAGACAAAGACAAGACAAAGACAAGACAAAGACAAGACAAAGACAAGACAAAGACAAGACAAAGACAAGACAAAGACAAGACAAAGACAAGACAAAGACAAGACAAAGACAAGACAAAGACAAGACAAAGACAAGACAAAGACAAGACAAAGACAAGACAAAGACAAGACAAAGACAAGACAAAGACAAGACAAAGACAAGACAAAGACAAGACAAAGACAAGACAAAGACAAGACAAAGACAAGACAAAGACAAGACAAAGACAAGACAAAGACAAGACAAAGACAAGACAAAGACAAGACAAAGACAAGACAAAGACAAGACAAAGACAAGACAAAGACAAGACAAAGACAAGACAAAGACAAGACAAAGACAAGACAAAGACAAGACAAAGACAAGACAAAGACAAGACAAAGACAAGACAAAGACAAGACAAAGACAAGACAAAGACAAGACAAAGACAAGACAAAGACAAGACAAAGACAAGACAAAGACAAGACAAAGACAAGACAAAGACAAGACAAAGACAAGACAAAGACAAGACAAAGACAAGACAAAGACAAGACAAAGACAAGACAAAGACAAGACAAAGACAAGACAAAGACAAGACAAAGACAAGACAAAGACAAGACAAAGACAAGACAAAGACAAGACAAAGACAAGACAAAGACAAGACAAAGACAAGACAAAGACAAGACAAAGACAAGACAAAGACAAGACAAAGACAAGACAAAGACAAGACAAAGACAAGACAAAGACAAGACAAAGACAAGACAAAGACAAGACAAAGACAAGACAAAGACAAGACAAAGACAAGACAAAGACAAGACAAAGACAAGACAAAGACAAGACAAAGACAAGACAAAGACAAGACAAAGACAAGACAAAGACAAGACAAAGACAAGACAAAGACAAGACAAAGACAAGACAAAGACAAGACAAAGACAAGACAAAGACAAGACAAAGACAAGACAAAGACAAGACAAAGACAAGACAAAGACAAGACAAAGACAAGACAAAGACAAGACAAAGACAAGACAAAGACAAGACAAAGACAAGACAAAGACAAGACAAAGACAAGACAAAGACAAGACAAAGACAAGACAAAGACAAGACAAAGACAAGACAAAGACAAGACAAAGACAAGACAAAGACAAGACAAAGACAAGACAAAGACAAGACAAAGACAAGACAAAGACAAGACAAAGACAAGACAAAGACAAGACAAAGACAAGACAAAGACAAGACAAAGACAAGACAAAGACAAGACAAAGACAAGACAAAGACAAGACAAAGACAAGACAAAGACAAGACAAAGACAAGACAAAGACAAGACAAAGACAAGACAAAGACAAGACAAAGACAAGACAAAGACAAGACAAAGACAAGACAAAGACAAGACAAAGACAAGACAAAGACAAGACAAAGACAAGACAAAGACAAGACAAAGACAAGACAAAGACAAGACAAAGACAAGACAAAGACAAGACAAAGACAAGACAAAGACAAGACAAAGACAAGACAAAGACAAGACAAAGACAAGACAAAGACAAGACAAAGACAAGACAAAGACAAGACAAAGACAAGACAAAGACAAGACAAAGACAAGACAAAGACAAGACAAAGACAAGACAAAGACAAGACAAAGACAAGACAAAGACAAGACAAAGACAAGACAAAGACAAGACAAAGACAAGACAAAGACAAGACAAAGACAAGACAAAGACAAGACAAAGACAAGACAAAGACAAGACAAAGACAAGACAAAGACAAGACAAAGACAAGACAAAGACAAGACAAAGACAAGACAAAGACAAGACAAAGACAAGACAAAGACAAGACAAAGACAAGACAAAGACAAGACAAAGACAAGACAAAGACAAGACAAAGACAAGACAAAGACAAGACAAAGACAAGACAAAGACAAGACAAAGACAAGACAAAGACAAGACAAAGACAAGACAAAGACAAGACAAAGACAAGACAAAGACAAGACAAAGACAAGACAAAGACAAGACAAAGACAAGACAAAGACAAGACAAAGACAAGACAAAGACAAGACAAAGACAAGACAAAGACAAGACAAAGACAAGACAAAGACAAGACAAAGACAAGACAAAGACAAGACAAAGACAAGACAAAGACAAGACAAAGACAAGACAAAGACAAGACAAAGACAAGACAAAGACAAGACAAAGACAAGACAAAGACAAGACAAAGACAAGACAAAGACAAGACAAAGACAAGACAAAGACAAGACAAAGACAAGACAAAGACAAGACAAAGACAAGACAAAGACAAGACAAAGACAAGACAAAGACAAGACAAAGACAAGACAAAGACAAGACAAAGACAAGACAAAGACAAGACAAAGACAAGACAAAGACAAGACAAAGACAAGACAAAGACAAGACAAAGACAAGACAAAGACAAGACAAAGACAAGACAAAGACAAGACAAAGACAAGACAAAGACAAGACAAAGACAAGACAAAGACAAGACAAAGACAAGACAAAGACAAGACAAAGACAAGACAAAGACAAGACAAAGACAAGACAAAGACAAGACAAAGACAAGACAAAGACAAGACAAAGACAAGACAAAGACAAGACAAAGACAAGACAAAGACAAGACAAAGACAAGACAAAGACAAGACAAAGACAAGACAACCCATCTTGTAGCGGTTTGAAGTCAAACTTGTTGAATTTAGTCAGATCCTTGTCGTATAGCTTGCTAACTCGCGTTTTAGCCGTAATGTTTTATTTTACAGTCCAGTTGTAGTTTAGAAACCCAATTTTCGAAGAAATCTTCCGGCGTGTATTTCGAACTATACTGCGACTAGCTTTGTTTGGTGGTTACATTCACGCCGAAATGTCCTAGATTTGCTTTGAAAGCCGTCCTGAATTTGATTCCGGAAATTTTCATATCCTCTGTGATTCTTACACGCAACTTGTTCGGGTCTCATTACTTTGGTGCAGCATTATGTCTCCCCTCTTTGCCATTCTGATAGAGAGAAAGGCTTTCCAATCACTTCAGATCGACTTTCCAGTCAAGTCTCGGAGGGCCGAGTACCATATACCATATAACCTACGAGAAAGATCGTCGAGATCAGAAAATATCTGTGTTTGTTACTCTCGAGTGGGAAACTTTAAACGACTTGGTACGTGGTACTGTCGGATTCATACTGTTCTTTCCCCATTATATCAACAGACTAAATCTACACCTTCTGTAGATATTACTTAGGGAAGGATTGTGTTCTTGTACCTGCTCTTTTCTTAACCCGCGGGCTCTTGCATTTGTTGAGCCATTGAGGTTCCACATCGATCCGAAACTTAGAGCCAGTGAGCTCATTGTTTTGTCGCGATCAACGTGATAGTTCCTGGCAAAGAAGCTAGACACCAAATTCTCATTTGTCCAACGATGGCACGTTCTTATTTCCCCTCATCCGTTGCTTTTGCTAGCACGCTGCTTGACCCATGTAACTTCGGACTGTCACTAATACATTGTGTGTGTTTGTCTGAGTATGAGGAGGAAGACCTGGCTGAACCCATATGGAAAAACTTTGTTTCAAACGAACGGTATAGCGCTCCCACAAGCTGCTGTTATTTTTTTTACTGAACGGACTTCCGCTTTCGGAGATACAGGTTGAAGAGTGCAATCCCGCAGTAAATTTCCATATAAATAGGTACTGTAATGATTATTAAAATGGGTGCAACATTCTTTGTATTTGCGGGTCTAGATCACTAATGACCAATGCCAAGTTCTTAAGTTTATGTAACACCTATTTTTCCGCAAACGCTTACTGATTTTTATAAACTTGGTTTCAAATGTAGGATACAATACCAGAAATTTCAAAAATCGAATTTGTATTTTACATGCCAAATGCCAAAAGCGAAATACATATAGGTACCAAGCGTAATAAGAATGTAGTAGACTCATAGCTTGGATATATGAGAAAGGAACGATTGCACCACTAGGTTGATTAAAATAGGTTTTTCAAATTAGTTATAGCATATTGACCGGTTATTTCGTCATTCGAGCAATACTTGTTTAGAATCCTCCCTGTCCTTGATACAAACGGCACTCTTCTTCTTGCACCAGCAGACCATGATGACCAGGCGGAGCCTCATACATCAGTAACCAGTTCCAATGGCTCGGCTTTTAGGTTCGACTTTGTGCTTTTTTGAGCTTATTTTCTACGGATCACGGACATTCGATTGTTTCTTCCATCGCGTGGCAATTCGAGAAGAGATTTTTTTTTTCAATAATTTCACAAGCAAGGTTTTGAAAAACCGCTTTCGATTTTACATTGGGAGAGCATTATTTTCGCAGTTGACGGCTTGACTCACAATATATCTCAGACAGTATCTGAATATCCCTGAAGAGAACGTCAATGCAACAGCAAAGTGTTCCAATCATCACTATACCTGTACTCATCTCAAGTATTGTCCGACAAGGCATTTTTAGTCTGCGATTTTGTTTTGATCTTGCATGATATTGCAAGATTACAACTTCGAATTTTTAGCAAAATAACGGGTGAGTCAGAAGTAGCCGGACTAAACTTAAACCCAGGGCAGGTTTTCTTTATAACAAATAAGTTTTATATCTAGTAGTTATTTAAAAAAAAGTAGGACAGATTATGGTCTATCTTTCTCGAGTGTACCTAAACTTCCATTACATTGAGATCTACTCTGCATATCCTTGATTTTAATTGTGCTGCTAAAGCAGCTTCCCATAATGCTTCGATTTGTTGAAGTTTTGGTACATTCCGCGGATTATCATCTTTTCGGCCACATTTCACACATTGAGAGTTCAACCAAGCAAAGGTATTAGTTTCAATAGGAGGCTTCAGCCGGATGGTAAACTAGGGGTACGCCTGCTTGGCAAAATATATCTGATGCACAATTTGAAAAATGGAATTTCGACTTACTGAAACAAGTTTTCTGACATGCATGGAGAGTGCTAATCATACACAGAAATTGAAACATGCTAAAATGAGCTCAAATGCTGGTTTGTTATAGTTTCACAATCTATAAAAGTAGGCATGACCAAAAAATATGTAATTCGACGCCTTTATCCAAGTCAAAAATCAAATGTTGGAAAATACGTTTTATAGCTCACCAAGTCTTCCTCACCAAGGTTCCTGTAGACCCGGGACTACGACACACTTCGACATCTGATGAAAGGTCTAACTAATCAAATAAGACT
The DNA here is from genome assembly GCF_030247195.1 of Topomyia yanbarensis. NCBI lineage: Eukaryota > Metazoa > Arthropoda > Insecta > Diptera > Culicidae > Topomyia > Topomyia yanbarensis. The sequence goes on along the minus strand of NW_026683780.1, from coordinate 140,377 downwards.
CATTTATCGCAAAAAAATAATGTGTTTCCATGTGCTGAGGTTTTATGATATAATGAATATTTGTGCTCGTTTGGCATCAACTCGTTAGTCAATTGATGAGTAATACTGTTAGAGCTGTCCCAAATGTTATTATGAGAATTTGTAGCACTGCCCGTTATGAGTACAAAACAATTTCTACCACAATATGACACAACCTTTTTAAAATCATCAAAACGCGATGTAATATGAAGCAAATTTACCGAACAATAGACGTATTTCTTGTCTATGCCGTCAACAACCAGATTGACAGCAAAAATATCGTAAGTTGTTATGTCAAATATAAGACCTGTGCACTATACGCAAAAATGAATGCACTAGGTATTTCACAAGGAGTGGTCATGCAATTTCTTAAATGCAATGAAAACGGGGTTTGCTAAGTTTTCAACATAATAGCATCCTTCAATGAAAATACAGCCCACAACAATTAGAAGCTATCGAAAACGTTGGATAATGCTCTCCTATTTGTGTTAATTAGGGGCATGGCTAATTGTTGTTTTAATTGTCGCAAGGTTCTACTGTATCGATTTTGTTGGCTATTTTCGGCAAATTTAAGGCTAAGAGAAACGAAAGCATGGACATGATCGAAAGGAAATGTGAAGAAACCTTTGCCTTCTGCTAAGTAGGAGTTGGGCGTTGTACCCAAGTCTACTGCATGATCATTGATAGAACATAAATCATCATCATGCTTTACCGCCGACGCCGGCGTTTTAATATGATTATAACGCCAAACTCCTACTTAGCAAAAGGCAAAGGATTCTGCACATTTCCTTTCGATCATGTCCATATGAGCCAGCTTAGTCCTAGTTTTCCGTTCTGATTAACTCTAGAATACCTATCCGTCTTTCAATTTCATTGCTTTCGTTTCTCTTAGTCTCAAATTTGCCGAAAATAACCAACAAAATCATACAATCATCCATTATGTTAGAGCTTCGGTTGACACAGCGATGGAAAGGTCAATTATGCTCCGTTTACTGACTTATTTTAGTCTTTCCAGCCTTTTGGTTTTCAGCTAGAGATTAACTTGGGGCTCCTATTTCTGCTGCCTTCCACGACGTGAGAGCAGGACTCCAGCGACACGGCATCCAGGAGAAAGATTGTACTACTTGAATGGTATATGACACTAGATCCCAACTAACTTTTCCCAACTAAGTTACCCAACTAACTTTTCAAATGTTTTTGGACAAAAAACTAACAACAAGTAATTTCGACATTTCTTTCGAAAGTTCAATTTAATTGAATGCTTCTTTGTGTTTTAAAAACCCCAAAACAACATGTACGTAATTGTAAATGCCTTAGTCTGGCGGTTCAATGGCTAAAGACTTAGACGACCTTAGAAGTCACTCGGCGTATGCTCGAGCCCCAGCCAGAAGGAACTCTTAGTGATAAGTAGGGTCGCAATTACTGTCGACTGGACCGCCTTAATGTGTTGTAATGAGCTTGACGAAGCAGTCGCGCTGTTTTATGGCAACGTATATGACATACTCCGCCTAAAGGTTCCACTAAAACGAGTCAACAGGAGGGTGGATTTCAAATTTCCATGGTGGAACGCTGAGATTCGCCGTTTGCGTAATGCACTGCGAAAACAACGCAAGCGTTATTTACGCCATAAGTCAGACGAAAACAAAGTTACTCTTCGACGGATAGAGCTGCAATACGAAACGGCCCGGAATTCCGCTTTTCGTGAGTATTTGAATCATGTGCAAAATAGCCTTCGCGATAACCCCGCAACATTTCGGAAATTCGTTAGCAGCAGAAAACGATCTGGTAGTACTCCCACTGACGTTTTCCTTGGAAACGCAAGCGCGCAATCTCCTGCTGATACCGTAAATTTGTTTGCTGATTTCTTTCGCGGAGTGTTTAGAAGCGACTATACCGTCCCTTCGGAAGAGTATTTGGAATCATTACCATCGTACAACATAAATCTCCCCCGTCCCACTGTAAGCCGAGCTGACGTCTTGAAGGCTCTGACTGCTGTTGATTCGTCGAAAGGGCCTGGCCCCGATCATCTCTCGCCCCAATTTATAAAAAGCTGCGCCCACGTGCTGTCTTTTCCGGTGTGCATCATTTTCAATCGGTCTCTCGCTGAAGGCATTTTTCCTATCGCCTGGAAAGAAGCTGCTATCGTTCCCATTCACAAGGCTGGAAATATTCACAACGTCGAAAATTACAGAGGTGTCTCATTATTAAACTGTCTCTCCAAAGTTCTCGAAAAGCTGGTCTACAACGTCACGTATGCAGCTGCATCCCACATTATCTCGGAGTATCAACACGGGTTTGTCACAAAACGATCAACAACTTCTAACCTGATAGCCTACACTTCTAAGTTGTTTCCCGCCGTCGAGAAGCGTCATCAGGTGGACGCAATTTACGTCGATTCTTCAAAAGCTTTCGACAAAGTACCGCACAGCATCGCAATCTTGAAATTAAAGCGTTTGAGATTTACCACCTGGTTGACTAACTGGTTGCAGTCGTATCTTTCCGATCGCTCAGCATTCGTGAGTATAAAAACACGCGTTCAAGCACATTCAGAACATCTGGGCCCGCTTATTTTTATTCTGTTTATTAACGATATCTGTAGTCGGATCAAGTCTGGGAAATTGCTGTACGCGGACGATCTCAAAATCTTCCGAACTATCGCTTCTGCACTTGACGCCGTAGTGCTTCAAGAAGATATCTGTACTATTCAAGAATGGTGCACGCTTAACGGAATGGAAGTCAACGTTAATAAATGCAAAGTAATCAGTTTCGGACGCTTGCTTACTCCAGGACGTTATGAATACAGCCTAAAAGGAAGAACAATTGAAAGCGTCGACTCGATCCGTGACTTGGGAGTGCTCTTCGATAGGAAGTTGAGCTTTTCCGACCATATCACCGCGACAACTGGTAAGGCTTTCGGAATGCTGGGCTTCTTAAAGCGGAACACAGCGGACTTCGATAATTTCTACGCACTAACAGCACTCTACTGTGCCCTGATCAGAAGTGTTCTGGAGTATGCTGTGCAAGTGTGGGCACCATACCATGCCGTTCAAATTGACCGACTAGAGCGTATACAAAGATGTTTTGTGCGATTCGCCCTCAGGAAACTTCCATGGAATGATCCAGTTGTGTTGCCTCCTTATGCCGATAGATGTATGCTACTCGGTCTGCAGACTCTGGCGACTCGCCGTATCTTCTTGCAAAGTGTTTTTGTTTTCGACTTGCTGTCAGGTAATATCGACAGTCCCGATCTTCTCTCGGGCGTTAATTTGTATGCGCCTCCTCGTATTCTCCGTAACCCCACTCTGTTGTGGATCCCTAGACACCGTACTTCATATGGACAAAATAATCCACTGGAAATATGTTGCCGCAGATTTAACGAAGCTTCTTCAGTGTATGATTTTAACGTTTCCAAGCATAAATATAAGATATTAATAAGAAATATATAGTTTTAAAATGCGTCTGTACGGTGTATACCGAAGATAAGGAAATAAATAAAATAAAAATAAATAAATACTAACCCTGCAATCGCACTGTAAAGTTATGTTAGTACCAAGGTATTGTTTTTGATAGCGAATTATTGAAACTCAACGATAAAGTTGTAATGGTTGCACAGTCACAACTTGTTCTATGTAGTATGAAAATATTTAGATCAAAATACTATTCTACCGTATAACTAATCTTACTAATTTCAAAGATCTTTCTTGGTCGGTGTCCATACTTACTGGTCGGTGTCCAACTGGACATACTGGCTCATAGTACCAGTGCATTACTTGCGGTATAAATCAGTTTCATTAACATTTTGTCTATATAATATGATAATAAGATGGTAATAATATATACCCTGATCAGGAGGTAAGAAATAGGAAAATCACTGGTTCCAATAGTTAGTCTGTTCTGTCGAGTCTCGACCTAGATAGACGCTTTGTGTTAGTAGAAGTAGTTCTTCAGCGGTGGGATTTCACTTAGATATCCGTATCCGTTGAAATAACTGTTCAAGTTACGTACCGAAATTTGGCACTAGAATTTTTTTACGATTTTGAATATAACCATATTTCGCATAGTTCAAAAAACCAAACCTCATATTCGTGGATTCAATACTTTTTGGTCTATCAACTATTACTTGAAAGGAATCGTTATGTTAAAAAACGTAATATTTTGAAAACCGTGCAAAAATTTGGGCAAAAAATACCCATGAAAAACAGGCAACGCGCTATAGGGTTTTAGGAAAAATCCGCCCATGTGCCAGAGGTGAATAATCATTAGATTGATTTGAGCAAACTGATTGCTAGCATATATTCATAGCATAAAGTTATAAAGTTCAAAAGAAATATAGAACGTAGTTTTCGAAACGAAATCTTTCTTTTATCATAATTTATTATAAGGGTGCAATATTTTGGCGCTTCTTGTAGCTAGTATGAGTAATTAATTAAAACTTTTTAGTAGATTTCTCCACAAACGAAGCTTTATCTGTGAGTTCTAAAATACAAACAGGGCAACTATCAATGATGTAACGCAAAATTTTCATTTCATTTGCCCCCTCCCACTTATCAGGGTCATTGGATATTTCCTTGGTAAATAAGTCACGAATAAGATGTCCAATATTTTTTTCTTCGGTAGAAATACATTTGGTATGTCTCAGGCTACTTTTTTGCACCAAATTTCACAAAATGTTGAAATTTTTCATTGTCCCTCCCTCAATACAAGTGTGACATGATTTATAATTAGCCCCTACACCAAGCTTTCGGGTAGTACAAATTTAGCACAAACCCTGTGCTTTTCTGCTGCGCAGAACAAGCGACGATATAATGCGTGCGACGGGAAAATTGAAAAATGCTGTTATGAAGTTTTCCAAATCAAGTTTTACTTGCTACCATTAGCATTAGCGCTTCATCAGCCTCTCTGATAGTCGACACTAAGCTAACAAGGCATCAATGCTTATTATTATTAGTAGTAGAAAGGCGTCTGGAGTACTAGGGCTCTACATTTTTATAACTTTCCTTAATTAAATGTCGTTAAAATGTGAAAAAGTTTTATACCTAAATCGAAAATACAGCTAAGAAATCAACCGAATTGAGGCTAGCCTAAACACACAATTAATAAAATCGTCGATTAAAAACAACAATACCGAGTTGATCCATTCGTTTTCGAACTCTCCATCGAGACAGAGGTTGTTTTTTTCTAGTCCGTAGTGCTGTGTGAGGCGATAAAGAATGGTGTTAATCCGCATTCAAGGTTATTTTGCCAGTTAGGTTCGGTCCTCAGTCTTTTGTTCGCGTGTGAGGATTAAACAATAGCCAGCTGTATAAGCTGGATCGGTTCGTCGTTGGACACCAGTTTAAAGCTAAGTGGTTTTTGTCTTTTGTAACACATTTATTGCTTTCTTCCGTCTGCGCGGGCGCTGACCCCGTGCGTTGACGTCTTCTATGGTTCCCTCTCCGGATGGTGAAATGGAAGTTGAATCGGGTTCAACTTCTAAGGCTCCCCCCCGGCCCAAATGCTATCCAGAACTCTCAACTGGTCCATTTGTGGTCTTCTTTCGGCCCAAGACTAAATCACTGAATCTTCTTCAGATTTCTAGAGACCTGACGGAACGGTTCTCGGCTGTGAACGAAATTTCAAAGGTCCGCTCGGACAAGATAAGGGTGTTGCTATCCAACTCAAAGCAGGCAAACGATATTGCTTGCTGTGAGCACTTTAAGCGGGATTATAACGTGTATATTCCGGCTGTAAGAGTACAATCCGAAGGCGTCGTAACAGATGAGAGTTTGACGTGCGAGGATCTGCTGAAGTACGGGGTTGGCCGATTCAGAGACCGCTTACTTCAGCCAGTTAAAATACTTGAGTGCAAACGTTTGCACTCAGTAGTAGTTGCGGGGGATGGTTCAAAAACGTACCCCCAATCAAACTCTTATCGGGTGACCTTCGCTGGTACCGCTTTGCCAAATTTCGTCCTCTTGCACAAGGTTCGTCTGCCTGTGCGTCTGTTTGTGCCGCGGGTCATGAATTGCACAAAGTGTAAACAACTGGGTCACACAGCCACCCATTGTAGCAATAAGGCCCGCTGTGGAAAATGCGGGGAGAATCATCTAGATGATTCGTGCAGTAAGCAAGCCGAAAAGTGTCCTTACTGTGCGGAGAGTCTGCATGATATCTCGGCATGTCCCGCGTACAAACTACGCGGGGATAAACTGAAACGTTCCCTTGCGGGACGATCCAAACATTCTTTCGCAGAAATGTTATAGAATGCTACGCCACCATCCTCAGCAAACATCTATACTCACTTACCTCCTGACGAGGGCGAGGCTGGTAACCCACAAGAGGGAACATCTACTAGGGTGCTTAGAATTTATAGGAAGAGGAGGAACATTTCCTCTCGTAAAGTTCCTTATAAAGGCCAGAAGGTGTCCCTTGACGGGGCTCCGAAAGTGACATCTATTGGAAGTGTTGCAACTAAACCGAAGCAATTAGCTCCTGGTCTCGGAGGATTAAGCTCAGAGAAGGAGTTCCCAGCACTTCCAGGAACATCAAAAATCCCAAGTGTTCCTTTGTTTCAGTTCGAGAGTAATCACAGCACTGGAATTGTAAAACTCTCGGACATAGTGGACTGGATAATAAAAACTTTCAATATTACTGATCCTGTTAAAAGTCTTATGTTAGCTTTTCTCCCTACAGTGAGAACATTTTTGAAGCAGTTGACTGCTAAATGGCCCCTCCTCTCAGCGATTGTATCCTTCGATGGCTAACTCATCGAACGAGGTCACGGATTTGATCACTGTTCTACAGTGGAATTGCAGAAGTATCATCCCGAAAATCGATTCCTTCAAAATTTTAATAAATAATTTGAGTTGCGATGCATTTGCATTATGTGAAACTTGGTTAACTTCCGACATAGAACTCAACTTCCACGACTTTAATATTATTCGCCTGGATCGATACACCCCCTATGGAGGAGTGCTTTTGGGGATCAAAAAGTGCTATTCCTTCTACAGAATTAACCTTCCCTCGATAACAGGTATTGAAGTTGTCGCTTGTCAAGTAACAACCAAAGGCAAAAGCCTTTGCATAGCTTCCATATATATTCCTCCCAACACCGCGGTTGGGCACCGACGGCTACAAGACATCTTAGAATCCCTGCCAGCATCGCGACTAGTTTTAGGAGACTTTAACTCTCACGGTACAGCATGGGGTTGCCTCTATGATGATAACCGGTCTTCCTTAATTCAGGATCTTTGCGATAACTTCAATTTGACAATTTTAAACACGGGTGAAATGACACGGATTCCTGCTCCTCCAGCGCGCCCGAGCGCCTTAGACTTGTCCCTTTGCTCAACATCGCTGCGGTTAAATTGCACGTGGAAGGTAATTCCTGATCCCAACGGCAGCGACCATCTGCCGATTGTAGTGTCAGTCAATAATGGTTCAAGGCCATTGAAATCAATCAATATTTCGTATGACCTCACACGAAATATCGATTGGAAGAGCTATGCTGCCGCGATATCCGACAACATCGAATCTACCCAAGAACTTCCTCCGGAGGAAGAGTACAGCTTTTTGGCTGGCTTGATTCTCGACAGCGCGAATCAAGCTCAGACTAAGCCAGTACCCGGCGCGAACATACAAAAACGCTCTCCTAATCCGTGGTGGGACAAAGAGTGCTCAGACGTGTACGCGGAGAAGGCCGCCGCGTATAAGACCTTCCGGGACGACGGGTTACCCGCTAGCTATCGACAATATGCGACGTTAGAAAAGCGAATGAAGAGTTTGATGAAAGCCAAAAACGTAGTTACTGGCGCCGGTTCGTTGACGGACTAACGAGAGAAACATCGATGAGCACTCTTTGGGGCACGGCCCGGCGTTTGCGAAACCGAAACAGTACTAACGAGAGTGCAGAATATTCAAACCGTTGGATATTCGATTTCGGCAAGAAGGTTTGTCCGGATTCCGCCCCGGCACAGAAGATTTACCGCGCCGCGTCTCCTCACGATAGCGCGAACGAAACACCTTTTTCGATGATGGAGTTCTCACTTGCTCTCTTTTCGTGTAACAATAAAGCTCCGGGGCCAGACAGAATCAAATTCAACTTGTTGAAGAATCTGCCTGACTCTGCCAAGAGACGCTTGTTGAACTTATTTAATAAGTTTCCCGAGGCTAACATTGTCCCACTCGATTGGAGACAAGTGAAGGTCATCGCCATCCAAAAACCAGGAAAACCAGCCTCCGACTACAATTCGTACCGTCCATCGCAATGCTATCCTGTATCCGGAAGTTGTTCGAGAAAATGATCCTATCCCGCCTCGACAATTGGGTCGAAGCAAATGGCTTACTGTCAGATACACAATTTGGCTTTCGCAAAGGCAAAGGGACGAACGATTGTCTTGCGTTGCTCTCAACTGAAATTCAAATGGTCTATGCTAGCAAAGAGCAGATGGCATCAGTGTTCCTAGATATTAAGGGGGCTTTTGATTCAGTTTCGATCAACATTCTTTCAGAGAAGCTGCACCAGCATGGTCTTTCGGCGACTTTAAACAACTTTTTACTAAACTTGTCGGAAAAGCACATGCATTTTTCGCATGGTGACTTATCGACATCACGATTTAGCTACATGGGCCTTCCCCAGGGCTCATGTCTAAGCCCCCTGTTATACAATTTCTACGTCAACGACATTGATGAATGTCTTGACAATTCCTGCACGTTAAGGCAACTTGCAGACGATGGCGTGGTGTCTGTTACGGGACCCAAAGCTGTCGATCTACAAGGACCATTACAGAATACCTTGGACAATTTGTCTGCTTGGGCTATTAAGCTGGGTATCGAATTCTCCACGGAGAAAACTGAGCTAGTTGTATTTTCAAGGAAGCGTGAATCAGCACAACTACAGCTTCTATTAATGGGTCAAACTATCGCTCAGGTCTTCACAGTAAAATATCTAGGGGTCTGGTTCGACTCGAAAGGTACTTGGGGATGCCATATTCGGTATCTGAAACAGAAATGCCAGCAAAGGATCAACTTTCTTCGTACAATAACCGGAACATGGTGGGGTGCCCACCCAGGAGACCTAATTAGGTTGTATCAAACAACGATACTGTCGGTAATGGAATACGGATGCTTCTGCTTTCGCTCCGCCGCGAACATACATTTCATCAAACTCGAAAGAATTCACTATCGTTGTTTGCGTATCGCCTTAGGGTGCATGCAGTCGACCCATACGATGAGTCTCGAAGTGCTGTCGGGCGTTCTCCCGTTGAAAAATCGATTTTGGGAACTCTCATATCGATTGCTCATTCGATGCGATATCTTGAACCCGGTCGTGATTGAAAATTTCGAAAGGCTTGTTGAGCTCAATTCTCAGACCCGTTTCATGTCCCTGTACTTTGACTACATGGCGCAGAATATTAACCCTTCTTCTTACAATCCCAACCGTGTGCATTTCATAAATACTTCTGGTTCTACTGTTTTCTTCGACACATCCATGAAAGACGAGATTAGTGGAATTCCGGACCACATACGCCCACAAGTGGTTCCAAACATTTTTTATAATAAATTCCGAGAAGTCGACTGTTCTAAGATGTTTTATACTGACGGATCAAACCTCGAAGGATCCACTGGCTTCGGTATTTTCAATCAAAAGTTCACCGCCTCCTACAAACTCAGTGACCCTGCTTCAGTTTACGCCGCAGAACTAGCTGCCATTCAGTATACCCTTGGAGTCATTGAAACATTACCCGCAGGCCATTACTTCATCGTTTCGGATAGCCTCAGTTCCATTGACGCTATTCGCTCGATGAAACATGGAAAGCACTCCTCGTATTTTTTGGGGAAAATACGGGAGCTACTGAGTGCTTTATCTGACAACTCTTTCCAGATTACCTTGGTATGGGTCCCTTCTCATTGCTCCATTCCGGGCAATGAGAAGGTAGACTCCTTAGCTAAGGTGGGTGCCTTAGAAGGAGACGTTTACGAAAGACCAATTTGCTTCAGCGAATTTTTCAGTATTACTCATCAGAGAACCCTCGAAAGTTGGCAAACTTCGTGGAGCAGTGGAGAGCTGGGAAGGTGGCTGCATTCGATAATCCCTAAGGTATCGACGAAACTTTGGTTCAAGGGGATGGATGTGGGTCGTGACTTCATTCGTGTGATGTCCCGACTCATGGCAAACCATTACACGCTGGATGCACATCTTCGGCGTATTGGGCTCGTGGATAGTGGTATCTGCGCTTGTGGCGACGGCTATCACGACATCGAGCACATTGTCTGGGCGTGCACCGAGTACAGTTCCGCTAGGTCTCGGCTAATGGATACCCTGCGGGCCCGAGGAAGACCAACCAACGTCCCGGTTCGAGATGTGCTGGCGAGCTGCGATGTCCTCTATATGTCCCTTATATACACCTTTGTGAAAACCATCAATATACAAGTCTAACTGCCCCTTCTTATTTTCCTTATCATTCTCAGAACCCTCTTCCACCTGTATCAAAGCATCTGTATCGAATGAGCCAACAAACACGGGACCTACGGCACGAACATAACACGCTTAACTCGAAATGTAGCCGATCCACATCTGAGCCGTACTACGAAATCGTCTGGAAAAACCCCTGCCATGTTGAGGAGGACCACCCGGCGTCCCAGTACATGATTCCCCTGATGAAGGCCACCCGAGTTTGTAATCCATCCGTTGATCTCACGATGCCAGAAACTGAAATAATTTTCTCTCCCTGCCATCTTTGTCTACCTTCCCTCCCCTGACTCTTATACCCAGAATTAACACCCCTACCCCCCAATATCATCACGAAGCATTTAGCTCTTCCTGTCTCTTCTAGTTTTAACTATTATATTATATAATCTCGTTGAAAATGCCGAACTCTACTACCCACAAAAAGAACTATAATTACGAATCTTTACAAAATTCAATCATGCCCTCTAGTTATTCCTAGTTTTAAGTTAGTCGTAAAAAATTGTCCCCCTTAGTTAAACATTATTTGCTCCAATAATCTCACTGATAAAAATGTCAAACCATATTGCCACAAAAACTAAATGACCCCCCTAATCTTACGAAAATAATATTATCCCATTGTGTAGATATATAAGATAGCTATAAAATCGCACTTGTTTCATTTTAAAAAAATCAATATGTAATACCCTAGTTTTAAGCAATTTAAAATGTAAAACAAAACAAAATTGGCACCTTTAAGCTAACGCAACGTGCCTTATCAAATAAACGATTTGAATAAAAAAAATACCGAGTTGATTGCTGAAAGTCATAGTAAGAATAGTAAGAATGTCGATAGATTCATCTAATATAAAATTTGCAGTAAAAAGTTACTGTTCACTAAAGTACGGTGAAATCTAATCCGCAAGAACCGAATTAACGATAATGAAATCGGATAGTTTATGATGTAGAAAGAGATGGTGTGAGGGGAAGCTGAGAGGGGGCTGATGGAGTATGCACCCGATCGCATATTATACCCACCATTTGAGATTTGGTTTATGAAAATCGGTTCAGTCATCACCGAGTAATCGATGTGACTAATTCTGGAATACGTCCAGAACCCGAAAATTCCGGAAATGTCGATAGTGGACATTATATTCAAAGAATCTTTAATTGCCCATCAGTGATCTAGTCCTGTAAATAGAAATGTTATCTAGACTTGCAAATAGAAATGGATTTTTAAGTTTATAAAAATCGGTCAAGAATTCTCTGAGAAAAAGGTGTGAGATTAACGTACGAACTTGGAAAGTACGTGGCATCAAGAACCGTCATAGGTGGCCAATGTGGTCAAAGCTGCTTAGAATGATCATTAGTGATCTAGACCCGCAAATTCGAGTAATTTTGCACCCTTTTTGATATGTATTACACCATTTGGACATCATGGTGTTACCATTTTATATGGGAATTTGCTGGGTGACCGCACTCTTCAACCCGTAACTCCGGAACCGGAAGTCCGATCGACAAAAAATTCAATAGCAGCTTATGGGAGCGTTAAACCTTTCATTTAAAATCAAGCTTGAGCGATTCGGTTCAGCCATCTCTGAGAAAAGTGAGTGAGATTCGAAAACACAAATACAGACATTTGTCAATTTCGATGAACTGAGTCGAATGATATATGAGACTCGGCCCTCCGGACCTCGCTCAAAAAGTCGGTTTTCAGAGTGATTGCATATGAGTAAAGCCATGTCAAGTGATCCTCGATTTTTTCGACAAATCACGGATCTTCATGAGGTATATTTTATTATATAGGAATTGTGGTGAATAGCTTTTGGTATAAATATTTCGTTAAAATTCCTTTTTTTCTTTACGTTATTAACCCTTAAACTTTATTGCATCATAAAATTGTAAATTTTATATCTCAAAAAGTACTGAAGATAATTCAATGAATTTTTGCACACTTATGGAATGATACTTGCACTATGTTATAAAAATGTTTTTACTTTATAATTGTGTGAATAACGGTAGTTTGCATCTATTTAAAAGTTTCAATTGCATTTTTTCTTATGTTCTTCATGCTAGAAATTTTCAAAACGTATGTCAAATTATGCGGCAATCTTTCACCTTTAATAATCTGTATTGATAATTTTTCATTTTTGTTCCTATCGTGAGTTATAGAGGATTTTGAACAGTGCGCTCTCTCAACGCACGGCCCACTTTGATGCAACGCAACCCGCGAGAACGTACATATTGGCAACGCCGCACGTCGCAACGTCCTAATGCGCATCGCTTTGAAGGAGCGTATCTCATGTTCAAAATTGGCATCTCTGAGATTAAAGCAAAAAGACAAGCTTTTCTTTATGGATAATTGAAAGTGAATGTTTTCTGAGTAATTTGCACGCTCTTTAGCGTTATTATATTGTTCAGGAGTTATTTAATTTTCTGTCACTCGTACAAGCGCGTTCGGATGTTGCCAGCCGATGAGCAATTGATATACTTCACCACGTTTTATTTTCAGTTGGTTCTGTCTGAGAGGAGCACGGTATATTGCGAATCTTTTCTTAAATTCACATTGCGACTTTTCAACCATGCGCCATCGGGTCGTGCGTTAAATTACGCGCTCATTTGATTTGCATCAGTGCGAGTGAGAAAACGTTTTGACGTTTGTTTTTGTTTCGATCGCACTTGGGTGTTTCCAATATAGAGAGAACTCGACGAAATGCTATATTATCTCAAGATATACAATATTTGCTCAAAAAACATTCGATTGATTTATGCTATAAATATGGGTCGATCACACGAATGATGTATTATGTTAAAAAATTTCATCAATATGTTCGTCGTATCTTGTTTTTGTGGCATCCATGTGGAGTGATAAATTTAAAATTATATTGGTCAACACATGTGTAGCATATGTCGTAATGGGCGCAAAAAAAACAATGAAAATAAATATGGACATGAACAAAACACAATGTTCGTTAAATTTTCAATTTTACATCCCATGTCTATATAGGAAAATTTACACGTTTAATTTTCCTTCTTATAGTGTTTGCCAAAGTAATGGAACTGGAATATTCGATGACTCAACAAGTACATGCGGAAAACTGTAACGATGATTTCGAAATAAAGATCGTAGAATCGTTAATTGAAATTCGATAAAGTAAATAATATCTTACCAGAACTTAGAGACTACCAATTAACAGAATTAACAGAAGCAATAGTGATAAAAAACCCTAATATCGATGCGATTGAACAACAGATTTTATGTAAACTTTTTTCAAAAGACACATCGTTGTTTAAAGGTAATATCACTCGGTGAAAAAGTGAAATAAAATGCTGTTGGCATAAGATTTTCCATTTTCATATATTAATGTTGTAGACTAAAAATGAATTTGGATATAACGTAGATGTATTTTGACTAACAAAAGTGTTTTTAAAGATGTTAATTGTTAGTAACGTTAAATTATAATAAAAAAATTTATTAAACAACTATAATTTTTGTTGTGCACTTTGGTCAAAAAAAATTAATGCATCTCAAAATATCCGGAAAAAAATTACCGTCGATAATCCGTATATAAAACTTTGCCCTTTTGCGCTAATAAAGAGATGTGATTTCTTTTAGACATGCGATGCGCACTTCCCACGCGATGCGCATTCTGATGTAGCGACGCGCGACGTTGCCAATATGAACGTTCTCGCGGGCTGCATCAAGGTGGGCCGTGCGTTGAGAGAGCGCACTGTTACAAAATCCTTCATAGCTCTCGATAGAAACATAAATGAAAAATTATCAATACACATCAATACTGGGGTGTGAGCTAGTGGCATCGGGAATGGAATGTTGCTACAGGAAGCGGAACACAACTTGAGAGTCACCAATAACAGCACCCCTTTTGTAGAGAATAATTCTTCACTAGGTAAATGTCACTGTTTCTTGTTTAAAGGTTTCTGTTCAGTTCACTTTTTTATCATTCACAAATCACTTGCAGTGGGATATTTCATCTTACTACACTGAGTATAATTTTCACGCGTTTCATCCGGTTCGAAGGACCATAATTATGTTGGTGACGCTACCAACATAAGGGCTGAAGACATATTTGGGTGCAACGGGAACGGCCAGTTGGCACTTCACATCGATGAATTCCCCTGGCGCCGCTTCCTTATACGACGAGAGAATCCAAGCTTTCAATACTGGGTAAATTCCCCTGGCGCCGCTTCCACAATGCGACGAGAGAATTCTAGCTGGATGGAGACAAAACCAGGCGGAACAGGAACGTTCGGGATCCAACTAGTCCAATGAACAGTTTGTGACTTTTACACTATTTTATTACTTTCACTTACATTTACACCTTTCTTTACAAAGATTGGAAACTGAATGACTGATTGAGAACAGGACGCTCGTATTTATACCTGAACTGCTGCTTCGGCGAACTGAATGGCTGACGCTGATTGGCCCACCAATCAACGCTCAGGATGGCGTCATCGGTGTGTGGCGTGCTGCGGCATGTTGGTGCGTGCGCATCCTTTTTCTTTCTCTTTCTCACTCGTTCGTGGCGTCGCTAGCAAATTACGCAGTTTGCTGGGTTCGAGATGTTTCGCTGAGCGGTGTGTCGGGCTGGTCAGAGAATATTCTGGTCGGAGAACATTCTGGTTGAAGCAAATCTTCGCTATCGCGAACACAATGAATATAAAAAATTACTTAATTTTTACTATGAAATAATTAAATTTAAATTAATAGTTAAAAAGTTATATGACGACATAAGACAATTTAAATTAATGGTTAGATGACAACATAAGACAATTCAAATTATTGGTTAGATGGCAACATAAGAAAATTTAAATTAATAGTTGAGGTATTTGGGTTTGTAAGTAACTTTTAATGTTAGATTTAAATGATAAACGGTTAGTTATGATCTGTAAATCTCTAGGTAGGTTGTTATATTTTGCAGGGCCTATGAAAGAAAATCGTTTCAGGTCAAAGTTTGAATATGTGCGAGATCGTGAGAGATAATTAATTTGCCTGGTGTTGTACAGCCGAGGTATTACGTTTATGATTAAGTTGTGGATACTTGTTGGGTTGTGTAGCACATTGTGCATCAAAAGCAATGTCTGCTCTTCACACATGCCTTGAATAGGTAGGATTTTATGAGGAAAATATGTGAATAACCTTACCGATGAAAACAGAAACGGTAAGTTATATATTATTTTAATACATCGGTTTTGTAAAATTTGCAGTTTTTTAAGTTTTGATTTACAGGCTCGACCCCATGCAATAATTAGATAGTTTAGCTGAGAGTGAATGTGAGCAAAGTAGAACATAAGCAAACCCTTTCGTGGAACGAAGCTACTAACACGTTTTAAAATGCCACACATAGACGAAATTTTTATCGCAATTTCCTTGATATGTTTATCCCAAGACAAGGTACAATCTAGATGAACACCTAAATATTTAAATGATTCTACTTTCTCTATAACGTAATCGCCCATCACTAAAATTGGAACACTGGGAAGGATTTTTCATGGGGATCGAAAGATCATATATTTAGTTTTTTGCAAGTTAAGTAGAGTAGATTGTCGCAAAAATATTCCTGGAGAATTTGTAGACCATCATTCATGCTTGAAATAATCGATCTTGGGTTGACATTAGGATAAAATAAGGCTGTGTCATCAGCAAATAACCTTGGAGTTCCAGTAAGAGGAATTTTACCAATGTCGTTTATGTAAATGAGAAAGAGTAGAGGCCCAATATTACTCCCTTGGGGTACACCTGTGCTTATTTGTCTTAGCGAACTTATCTCTCCATCATATGACACAAATTCTGTTCTACTTTCCAAGTAGCTGCGGATAATGTCGTTTGCAACTCCTCTAATCCCATAAGATTCCAATTTTTGCAGCAAAATACCATGATTTAGAGTATCGAAAGCTTTCAAATCTAAAAACAAGGCACCTACGCATCGCTTAGAATCCGTTTCCTCCAGTATTTTGTCTACAAGTTCAGTTATAGCTATTGTGGTACTACTCCCGTTTCGAAATCCATATTGCAAACTATAAAGTGAACCATGCGATTTATCAATAATTTTTCTAGTATTTTATTGCAAACTGAGAGCGTTGATACCGGTCGATAGTTATCAGTTTTTGTTGAATCTCCAGATTTAAATATAGGAACAACTTTTGCTGTTTTAAGAGAATCTGGGTAGGTACCTGTTTGAATCATTAGATTAAAAGAATCAGACAGAATACGAGCAAGTGACAGAGCGTTATTTTTAATTATTTTTGCTGGTATACGATCAGGACCAGAACTTTTCTTTGTCTTCAACTCACTAATTAGTACTACAACCTCGTTTACAGATGATGGTTGTAAAAAAATTGAGTTTGCGATTGGTTCTATATGTCGCAGTGAATTTGATACTGTTGGAATGATGTTTTCTGCTAGTTTTGAACCAACTGTTGCAAAGTGTTCGTTTAATGCTTCGCAGATCATCCTGCTATCATCTATGCGACCACCATTAATGTTCAAGGATAGTTTTGATTTGTTTTGTGATTTCCCAAGAATTGTGTTTATGTTTTTCCATAATTTTGAGTGTGATGTAGTATTTAACAGCCCTTCAAAATAACTTCTTTTTGCTTACTTCTTGGCTAAATCGAGTTTTTTTTGAAACATGTTTCAATAGTTCACCTAAGCGAATATTGGTTGGATCACGAAGAAATTTTTTTAAATAATTATTTTTAATTTTTATTAGTGTCCACAAATCAAGGCTCATCCAAGGGCACTGCATACTTTTGAGGTTTACATATTTTTTAACTGTTTTGGTGCATTCTTCCAATAATGTGTTGTACTTGGATATTATATTTTGCAAACATGTGTTCACGTCAAGTACAGGTCCAATACTATCAATATATCTTTTGAAGTCGACCTCCAATTTATCATGGTTTATAATGTTTTTGGACAACTTCACCCGATTTGTTCCAAACTGCATGTTGAATTCTGACAAAATCATGGAATGATCTCTTAAATCGCTATAAATAGTGTGATAGCATAGGCGATAAGCGTCTCCCATTTTACATAAACATGGTCTAAAATATTTGAGCTAGATGGTCTCGTAACAAATATATTTGCACATATAAAACCATACGACTCTAAAAGGTATTTATATTTCAACACAACATTGTTATTCGACAGATTCACTGGTACATTCATATCTCCGAAAATTAAACAAGGATGATTGGTATTACTTTTATTGAGCCAGCTTTCCATACGATCATGAAACATATTAAAATCAAATCTCGAGTACTTTTTCAAATGGACGTAAGTAACAATGAGAGATTCTCTTTGAGGTCTTTCTCTTCTGTTCATTACTCGGCCATTTCAACATTTACTACTCTACTCTTTGCATAATATTGTAGTAAAAACCGTCGGCTTTCGATATGTACTGGAAAATTAGTACAAAGTGTTGTAATGACGTCGTAATAAACGAAAGAGAAAGTAAACAAAGAGAGGCTCTCAATGTTACTTACGTCCATTTGAAAAAGTACTCGAGAAATTTCGGTGGACGATTCACACCATGAACATCTAGGCTCCCTCGGACACAATAAGTTTAACATGAATATGATGAAATCCATCAATACATACATTTTCAATAATTTTATATTCGATAGTATCC
The DNA here is from genome assembly GCF_030247195.1 of Topomyia yanbarensis. Classification (NCBI taxonomy): domain Eukaryota; kingdom Metazoa; phylum Arthropoda; class Insecta; order Diptera; family Culicidae; genus Topomyia; species Topomyia yanbarensis. Next base: position 122,281 of record NW_026683780.1, on the reverse strand, counting down.
CTAACATACATTGCTAAGCCACCAAATGAACTCTCTCTGCTCGAGAATATACGGTTATAGCCCTTAAGGTTATACAGCGAAGTATTTCCGGTTTTAATCCATGTTTCCCCGACGATAATAATATCAATCGGAACCAGGAAATGGTCAACTGATATTAGAACATAATGTAACTTATGTAAATCATTTATTCCCCGTACATTCCACTGTAACACACGCAATTGTTTCGGACATACCCTCCCACAAGACCTATTAAAATCGATATGATTATGAAGATAATTTAACGTTTGATCCATTTATTATAAAAAAAAACAAAGCGCAACATAAGTTTACAAATTAGTTATACAAACATGAAACATTAGTTCACATCATTTTTCTTCCACTTCGGCGATGGTGTTTGTTTAGAAGACACAGCATACTGACTAATCAATTTTTTTAAATCATCTCTAGTTCTAATCAGATCTGGCTTAGCATTTTCGTCTTTTTTTACAAGTATGCCACCCCCTCTTCCAGGCCACACAAACTTGATTTTGAGCGGTTCTTGATATTCACGCATTTTTCGCAATAGTTCTAACGATAATGGGGTTAATTCATCCCTAATTGTTACATTTGTTGCCTTACCATTAACCAGAAAAGATTGATCAACGTGGGCTGAAGTTATCATTCCTAGCTCTTTTCTACGTGAGAGAACAATTTCCTTGATATTATTGTCTTTAAATGCAATTTGAATGGGAATCGTCACGTTTGCTTTGTTACTAGCATACAATCGTGTCGCTGAGACGATAGAATTTGGTGGCAAAGTGATGCCGATATGAGAAAAAGTTTTATCGACTAATTTAAATGTATTTTCATTCGCTACATATGGGAGCCCCAACAAAATTGCGTTTTTAGACACTGTCTTACGATACGACTTATCTACATTAGCCTCCAGTTGATGAACAAATTTTGTTAGCTCAGTGTGCGATGTAGATAGATCCGAAATTTGCTGTTTTAGATTTTCGTTTTCGATTTTAAGGTTATTAAAGTCTGACACGATATCATCGAACTTCGCTGAAAGAAATTCCTGTGATTTTCCGATTGCAGCAGTAACTGAACGAACCTCTGACTTCACGTGAGTCATTTGGTCTGCAACAACACTGGCAACAGTTTCTTTCAACTCAGAAGCAAACATACTGATCATAGACGATCTGCTGTTCTGCATCTCTACGATTCGCTTGTATATCTCAGAACAATTTGTGGTACAGAAATACATGTTTGCTCTCACTCGGCTAATAGCACCACCGATAATATTTCTGCACTTGAAATGAGCTGTAGAGAAACAATACAGGCAAGATATTATTTTATTTGTATCTGGTTCTTGCTTCTTGCATACGACACAGCAAACGGTATCATCATCCATCACAGCTGTTAGAACAAAAACGATAGCAGAAAAGAAATAAATACTTAAATCGATCACAAACAGTAGGACATGCGGGATATACTATGGGGGATGCAGAATAATAAGTTTAGTTTAGTGAATCGATCCAACTCGATACGGTTAGAAATCGTTGTGTCTGCCTATTGGGAAGTATGCTAACAAACTGCTTTATGATCACTCCGACTTGAATCCCACGGCACTACTCGCGCTAAGCCAAAAAAATCCGCTAATATTCTGTTTTACCGAATCAGTTGCTGCTCCGACCACAGCCACCTCTGTATATATGATATACATACTGTATATATGACAGTATGCATAATCGCATATAGTAAAACTGGCCCTTGCCTTCCACAACTAAACCACAAGTGTGTGAACAGTGACGTACTAGATAATAGATATTTTGAATCTGTTATTCGTTCGGTTTATTCCAAATCAGTAGTTTTTCTGACCACAGCCACCTCTGTGTGTATGCAAGCTATCTGAGCATAGCCGCATACAGTGAAACTGGCCCTTGCCTTCCACTATCGAACCACAAGTATATGTAAAAAATGTACTAGAATACCTTAGGGATTGTTTATAGCCTGGGAGCTTTCAGCCACAGAACCAATGAAAGACAGCAAATCACCACACAGCAGCAGCAACAACAACAGAAGCGCCAAACAGGCGAAAGCACTATCACAACAACTACAATTAAACTATCATCACTCACTCGATAGGAATTATTCACCAAACTAAATGCTTTATTCCTTGGGTAATTTTCATGATTTACCGTATAATTTGATAACGACACGGGACTAATACCTTTTAGTCACACAAATAACCAATGTTATAAAAGAAAAAGTATAGAATACAACGATTTTAGTACTTTTAAAGTGGAGCTGATAGACACTAGACAATAAACCGCCACAACCAGTGTTGCTATTTACAAAGACTATTTACATTTGATCTAGTTCTAATTCAAATTATTATTCGAAACAAAAACAGCTTATTATTCAATCTAAACAATTCAAATTATTCGACAGAATATACATTTCAAAACTAAAAATCTTTCAATGAATTAAATTTAACTGATATCGAAATTATCAGTGATAGATAAACACTGGGTCTTCCACCCATTTTCGAAGACGTTTTGAACGTCTCGGTTTGCCCCCCGGCAAGTTCGCCGTTGAAGCCTTTCTTTTCGATTTTTCTCTAACCTTTGCCAGATCGTGTTCCGGGAATCCCCGAAACATCTCCTCCTCCGAGCCGCTTCCAGCTCCCATCAAAAGTTCTTCTCCTTCCAAATCGCCTGCGCTTCCCCCGCCTGTATCCGACATCATAACAATATTCGGCTGTGTCTCCGGGTCTCGCTCGTAGCAACGCCTAATCTGATTTCGATGCGCCATTATTGCCACGTTTCCAAGCAACACCTGGAAGGTATTTAATGAAAATTGTTTAAGAAAAGTTGTCTTTACCCATCTATTTGGTTGATGATGATGGTGATTCTTATACCAAACAGTATCCTCTTCCATCAGATCACTCAAGTTGTCATTTGACTTCTTGGTGATTGATTTTCGAATCTCTACTCTAATTTCATCATCTGGGGTCTGTGGTACTGATAAATTATTTTTATAATGCTTCTTTGGATTTAAAAAATCAAGCATTGTTTTTGGTTTGTAAAAAAATACTTTTTCTGAGGGTAATTACCCGTCATTTGTCACAATATTATTCCTATAATTCATTAGGAATAGGTTAATTTGATCCTCCAGATCAACGTCTACCGATTCTGGCTCTAATAAAAACTTTTTTAAAACTTCTTTTGTCGTCCTCACCAGCCTTTCGGCTTGGCCGTTGCTTGAAGGGTTATAAGGAGGACTTTTCATCGCCTTAATTCCTTGCTTTTCAAGGAAGGCAACAAAGGAGAACGAATTGAAAGGAGGACCACCGACTGATACCAGAACATCTGGTAACCCAAATCTCGCAAAATAAGCTACCAATTTTTTCACCACTTTCGCACAATCCGTGCCTTTTTTCAACCATGCTACCTCTAACCACTTTGAGAATGAATCAACAATCAATAAAAAAGTGTGGTGAGAAAAGTGAAAAAAAATCGATATGAATTCGACTAAAAGGTCTTGTAATAGGTGTCCAATGAGACAAAACCTTTGTCTTTGGCACTACTAGCATGCTACCGCACACTTCACATGTCGTAACATAATTTCAATATCTTTGTTAATCCCAAATTAGTAAACTTGTTTTCTTGTCAATTGTTTCATTTTAACCATTCCCGCGTGATTGGCGGGCAAAAGCTTAAGTATCCCGCTTTGCATTCGTTGTGGAATTACCACCCTGTTTTGATACAAGGGTTTTTTTTCATAAAACGTTTGACACGGCATTTGCAAAAGCTTTTTTACGCCGGGGTTTTTTTTACATAACATGTTACAAAGGTTCTTAAGACTATCACGTTATAAAAAAAATCACTTTCCAATGCTAACACTGAGGATAATCTTCATTTTGAATGTTTTTAATTATACTCTATTTTCTTGAATTTCATTGTAAACCTATTGATAGTTTTTCTGTAATCTTTGTTTATTATTATTTTCTTTATTTATATCGTTTTATCTAACTTAAAGATACAAGGGTTACCAACCGTCCTTATTTTAAAGGACATGTCTTTAATTTCGATGGTTTGGGAAAGCGTCCATAATTTTACTTCAAATGTCCTTAGTTTTAATCTCAATCCATGATATATTTGAGATCAATTCACTCAAGCGAATGAAATATTTTACTTGCCATTTTAGTTGTTCACTTTCTTTTAGTACTTTTGATTTGTTATGTTCAGATTAATGATTCAAAAGCATTAATGAATTTTATTGCTTGAAGAAAAGTTAAAAACTATTTTTTCATGTTTCTCGTCTTGTTGAGTGCTGACAGAAAAAAAGTCCTCCAATTCGAACCATCGAATTTTAAACAGCTTTCACTTTCTAGTCCACTCAGAAAATTTCTTACTTGCTTCATGGACTTGTTGTATACTTAAAGAAAAACTTAGATTTCTAGAAATGAAAATGTAAAAAATAGGATTTTTTGTACTAATATCCATACAAATTTCAAATGTAATACGAGATGCCACGCTATAATCAATTGACCTGTTATTTTGCACAGTTCCTTAGGCACCCTAGAAGAACAAAAAAGCGCTGTTCTAAAGCCTTTTCTAAACATCACTAAACCAAACACATTTTAGTTAAAGTTCAGTAAAATGTTTGATCTCGGTCAAAATTCAAGATGTCCTTATTTCGCTCTCAGCCCATTTGGTAACCCTATAACAATACGCATCCATCGATTATTTCCAAATCATTTTGATTGGCAAAAACGTCCAAAAAGCGTTTATCTAACTTTTGTGGCCAACCCTCACGCAGAAATATCATAATTTGTTTTAAAAATATGTCGTCTTTTGACGCATTGGCAATCATAACAAAAATCAATTGGGAATTCTCTACTAAAGTTTATACTCCTTACAAACTCTTGATCAATTTCAATGGGAACCGATTGCTCCAAGGGGAATCGCGAACAGAAATCCGCATTGCCCATTTTAGCAGAAGGTCTGTACTGGATTTCGAAATCATAAATAGATAATTCAAGTATATATCTTTGGAGTCTTGTTACAAATATTGAATTTTTGCCTTCTTTGCCGAATATTCCTATCAATGGCTTGTGGTGTAAGCCATGAACCTTTGCCCATGTAAATATTTATGAAATTTTTTAATTGTGCAAACTAAGGCCAAAGCTTCTAAATGAAGAATCGGGTATCTTTTTTGTGCGTCATTTAACGTAAAAGAAGTAAAGCAAATTGGATTCTCAATGCCGTCAATTACATGTGCAATCACACCACCCAGACCATAGCCTGAAGCATCTGTTACAACGATAACTTCCTTTCTCGGATCATAAAACTCTAAAATGTTAGCCGAAACCAATGCCTGCTTACTATCTTGGAATGCCTTGTCATAATTTTTATTCCAAATAAATTTTACATCCTTTTTCAACAAATTGTACAAGTAATACAACTTAGAAGACATATGGGGTACAAACTTATTATAATAATTTATTAACCCCAAATAAGATTTCAATTCATTAACATTTTGCGGAACTTTTGCTCTCTGAATTGTCGATATTTTATCTGGGTTAGGCAATTACCCGTTTTCCCCTATGTGTCCTAAATAATCTAATTCTGAAACAAAGAATTGACATTTTTCTAGGTTTACTTTTATATTTGCATTTGCAAGTCTTGTTAGAACTAAATTCAGTTTATAATGACAGTCGTTCAGGTCTTTAGGACGTCGTCAAGATAGCAAAACACTCCATCAATTCCGTCTAATATTTGATCCATAATCTGTTGAAATATCGATGCACTAGAAGATGCACCCTGAGATAAACGATTGTGAAGAAATAGACCTTTAATCGTATTGATGACCATAAATTTCTTAGACCGTTCTGTTAAAGCAAGTTGTGTATAAGCGCCTTGCAGGTCTAAGGAACAAAAAACTTTACAGTTTGCCAATTTAGCATACAAATCACCTGCCGAAGGCAAAGGGTAAGTATTTGGTATTAAAACTTTGTTTATCGAAACCTTACAATCAATAACAAGCCTGATTTGATCATCTTTTTTCATAACTACTATCACAGGTGATGCCCACTCGCTGGTCTTTACCGGAGTTATCACATTTTCTTTTTCTAAATTATTTAAATAAATTAAAACTTTGTCCCTTAATCTGTAGGGAACGTCATATGCTTTTTTAAAAATAGGAACCTCACTTTTCAAAATTAAATCTGCCTCAAATCCTTTGATGGGCGTCGAAAAATCTTTTTTAAATGCATCTGAAAATTTATTTTTAATTTATGCTATCATATCACCACCATTTGGCGTAATCATTTTGTTTACTTTTTCGTTATCGACCCTTTCATTTGAAAAAAATGCCTCAATTGAGGAAAGAAAACATCCAACCAGTTTCTACCAATCAAAGGAAAGAATTTAAAATCAGTATCTAATATCAAAATTTTTAAATGACTTTCAAACCCATTTAGTTGAACAAAAAAAAAATTCGCCTTTAATTTTCAGCTTAGAGCCGTTTACAACTAATAGTTGCTTGTCGCATTTGCTTAATGGTTTGTCAAAAAGGTTTGTATATTGATTTTTACCCATAACTGTTACTGTTGACCCACAGTCAACCTCCATTCTTATCAATCTATTCTCAATTGAGACATTTATCATGCAAGGCTCACTTATATTGTTTAAGGACTCCACACACATGCATTGTAAATCACCTGGGTTCCAATCTCTTCCTTCCTCGCTATCAGTGTCGCCCTGGTGTGTTGTCGTCATCCTACCCATTAAGGTTGTCAGTTGTTTCTCTGCACTGGTCCCTGGCTTAGCTGCATCTATAAATTTTACTGCATCCCTTTTCAAATTCTTTAATTTAAAACATTTTCTTTTCAGATGTCCCTTAACCCCGCAATGATCGCATATCATCTCAGCATAATTTGGCTTGAACCTCGCATTTACGCGATAATTACTGTTATGGCTAACATCCAGAGTTAAAAATAATCGAAGCTCATTGTTGACGGCTGAAAATGAACCTGATGCGACTCGCGGTGAATAGAAAAAATATTTTTTCAAATATCCATGTTATTCATTCAGTTGAATATCGTACAATATATTCATTTCACTAATTATCTAGGTAAATGTTTTCAAATGCCGGTAAAGCATATAAAACAACAATCATCATCGCTTTCATTGCGCCAGAGCCTACTTTGATGCCTTTGATTTGTTGCTGCACGTTCGCTTCGTGTAATAATCGGAGACGAATGAAAATCTGCATGGATGAATGGGCAGTTTGATCGTTTGACGTTTTCAGCTGCGTCACTGACTATTGAAAATGAATGCGGCTGAATATGATCAATTTTCATTCAATGAATTTGAATATTTTTAACTCTGCTAACATCCCTATTTCTGTTATCGTTATAGTAATTATTTCTATTGTATCTAACTGTTCGCTCTGTATGTTGCTTGTTTTGTAAATCATAATTTTTGTTGGGTCTATCGTTAGTATCCTGTGCTCGTGAATCATCTCTATGTTTATACTTATGACCAAACCTTTCGTGTACTGGACGCCTTATATAGTTCACGTGTCCAGGTGGGCCGTATGGGCTATGAGAGGGATATTGGTCTTGACCGGACGCAGACAAAAAATAGTTTGATTTCAATGTACGCGCATTGTCCTTTGCCATGCACCATGTGGTGATGAACTTATCCATGGACTCTACCGTCAGTTTTTCTTCATTTAGAAGTAATTGTTTTAAATGTTCATCCCTAAGCCCCGCTAAAACCCTGTCCTGGATTGCCAAATCCTTGAACTCGCCAAAACCGCAGAACTCCGCCTGCAGTTTAACTGCCTGCACGAAATCCTCGGCTGACTCGTCGGGTTGTTGGACCCTATGGCTAAAACCAAAACGCTGAACCAAATCCGGCTCCGTTTTATCGAATTTTTGTTTCAATTTAGATATTATTGCGTTATAGCACACTGCATCCAATGCGTCTTTCTTATAGATCAATTTAAGCTGAGCGTAAACAAGGGGACCACAAATGTTCATGAAATGAGATTTACGTTTAGCTGCTGGGACCTCGTTAGCTTCGAAAGTGAATGCTAAACGATCTGCCCAATCCCCAAAGGAAGTTCATTTGCGATATGGCTCAATCGTAGATGCCATTCCCACTAGACTCATTTTTAATAAATTTTCACTTTTGTTAGGGGCAAATATTTTTAAAAAAAAACCGATTTAATCCACCTAGCAGTGAGATGAGACATTTCTTACACATTTCACTATTGGATTAGTTTGCAGAACTCACGAGAAGTAGGCACCCAACTTCTCGTGAGTTCTGCAATCAAATGAATCAAATGAATCAAATGAATTAAATGAATCATATGAATCAAATGAATCACATGAATCAAATTAATCAAATGAATTAAATGAATCAAATTGATTTAATTCGTCCAGTGAATACAATGAATCAAATTAATGAAATGGATCAAATGAATAAAAAGAATGGATGAACAAAATGAATAAAGTAAAAATAAATGAAATGCATAAATAAAACAAACGAATCAAATAAGCAAAATGAGTTGAAGTGATAAAATGAATAAAAAGAAGAAAATTAGCAGAATTAAATGCATTGATTAAAATAAAAAAAATGAACAATTGTAAAAGGTTATGAATTAATGTAAAGAAATAAATTGAATCAAATAAATTATTTGGATGAAATGATTAAAACTGAAAAAGTAGTCAGATTATTAAAATGAAGAAACTGAACAAAATGAATAAACTGGAAAAAATGAATAAAGTGCATACAATGAAAAAAAAAATAATAAAATAAGTTAAATGAATGATATGAGTAAAATGCACAAAAAGAATAAACTGATCAGAGTGAATCCAAAGAATGAAACGAATAAAATAAGTAAAATGAACGCAGATGAACAAAACGAATAAAAAGATGCGGACAAGATTTATGTACAGAATAGAATTTACTGGTCCAGTATTGTAACGCGCAATTGAATATAGTAAAGCGAGACAAGGTCACATGAGCTTTCGAGCCCCTTGAACAGAGAACGACGGAGAATGCGATTCGTGAATGAGACAGGTAGATATTTCAAAGTTTTTTTTTTCATTTCGTTTATTTGATAGGCACAAATGCGTTAGCTTGGCGATACCGAATTATTTTGTTTTTACATTTTGAATATCTTAAAACTAGGAGGTTACAATGTTGAAATATTTTTTTTATAAAAGAGAAAAAATTTACAGCTATCTTAAGACTAGAAAAAAAATCTATATATAAGAGAGGGGGCAAAAGATTTTTTGTTATGAAAAATTTTAAAACAAGGAATTCAATAGTAATAGTTTTTTAGGAAATATTTACAGTTATCTTAAAACTAACAATATAGTTTGGTACACAAAAGGGGGAACAAATATTTATGAAAAATTTCACAGATGTTTTAAAACTAGGGATACAATTCTATTTACAAGATGGGGGACAATAGTTTTAACAAAGAGTAGAAATTACAACTATCTTAAAACTAGGAATACGGAATACAAATTTGATTTTTTATCGGATACTTATGCTTGGTCATTTCCAAAATCGGTGTAGAAGTAGTTCTATCAAGGACAGGGGAGAGAAGGCGTAGATGGTGACCGGTAGAGAAGAGCAAAACTTGCAACTTTCGGGCAAACGGGAGATCAGCGAAACAAATTTGCGCCTCAGTCTAGTAGGTCGGATTGGCGGATGGTATTCTTCGGACCCGCGGGGAATCCTTTAAAGGGAATCCTTCGGACCTCGAGTCGCTCTCGCTTCAGATTCCGTAGTGATAAGGGCGACGGCGGTTACATAGTGGCAGTCTGAAGCATATCGGTTCCACACGGCAAGAGGAAACTTCTAAAAACGAGAAATAAAAAGAGAGCGGCTAAATTGGGATATTTATCGTTTTTATGAAAGTATAAATAAGGGACATATAGGGGAAATCACGATTTGCCAGCATATCTCGGACTGGGACATTGGGTGGTCTACCTCGGGCCCGAAGGGAATCCTTTAACTGAGACCTGGCGTCCAAATACCCGGCGCATACCCAGACAACGTGCTCGATGTCATGATAGCCCTCGTCACAAGCGCACAGACTACTCTCCGCAAGCCCAATACGCCGCAAATGTGCATCTAAGGTGTAGTGGTTGGACATAAGTCGGGACATTACACGAATAAAATCCCGACCCACATCCATCCCCCTGAACCAAGGTTTCGTTGATACCTTTGGGATAATCGAATCTAGCCATCGTCCAAGTTCACCATTGCTCCACGAGGTTTGCCAACTGTTGAGTGTCCTCTGACGACAAATACTAAAAAATTCGTTGAAGCAGATTGGTCTTTCGTATATGTCACCATTTAATGCGCCCACCTTTGCTAATGAGTCGGCCTTTTCATTGCCCGGGATAGAACAATGAGAGGGGACCCAAACAAAGGTAATCTGATAAGATTTTTCAGATAACGTACACAAGGACTCCTGTATCTTCCCCAGAAAATACGGGAATTGCTTTTTAGGCTTCACCGCACGAAGAGCCTCGATAGAGCTGAGGCTGTCCGAAATGATGAAGTAGTGATCTGTGGGCAGAGTGTCGATGATCCCAAGGGTGTACTGAATTGCAGCTAACTCTGCGACGTAAACTGAAGCGGGATCATTGAGCTTGAATGAAGCGGTGATAGTATTGTTGAAGATACCGAAGCCAGTGGACCCATCGTGATTTGATCCGTCGGTGTAGAACATTTTGTCACAGTCGACTTCTCGGAATTTGTTATAAAATATATTGGGGATCACTTGCGGGCGTATATGGTCCGGGATTCCACGAATCTCTTCCTTTATGGATGTGTCGAAGAATACAGTAGAACCAGAAGTATCTAGGAAACGAACACGGTTGGGAGTATACGTAGAAGGATTAATGCTCTGTGCCATGTAGTCGAAGTACAAGGACATAAATCGGGTTTGAGAATTAAGCTCGACGAGCCTCTCAAAGTTTTCAATCACCAACGGGTTCAGAATGTCGCATCGGATGAGCAATCGATATGAGAGTTCCCAAAATCGATTTTTTAGCGGAAGAACGCCCGCCAGCACTTCGAGACTCATCGTATGGGTCGAGTGCATGCAACCCAAGGCAATGCGCAAGCAACGATACTGGATTCTCTTCAGTTTGATGAAGTGTATGTTCGCAGCGGAGCGGAAACAGAAACACCCGTACTCCATCACCGACAATATCGTTGTTTTGTACAACCTGATCAGGTCTCCTGGGTGAGCACCCCACCATGTTCCAGTTATTGTTCGGAGAAAATTGATCCTTTGTTGGCATTTCTGTTTCAGATACCTAATGTGACATCCCCACTCTAAAGGTTAGAGTCGAACCAGACCCCGAGATATTTAAATGTGAAAACCTGGTTGATCGTTGCACCCATTAATAGAAGCTGGAGTTGCGCCGGCTCACGCTTCCTAGAAAAAACAACCAACTCAGTTTTCTCCGTGGAGAACTCAATACCCAGCTGAAGAGCCCAAGCAGACAAATTGTCCAAGGTATTTTGTAATGGTCCTTGCAAGTCGGCAGCTTTGGGCCCTGTAACAGAGACCACCCCGTCGTCTGCAAGTTGCCTTAGCGTGCATGAATTGGCAAGACAATCGTCAATATCATTCACGTAGAAATTGTAGAGCAGGGGACTTAGACATGAGCCCTGGGGAAGACCCATGTAGCTAAATCGCGATGTTGTTAAATCGCCATGCGAAACAACAGGTTTAGCAAAAAGTTATTTAAAATTGGTGAAAGACCATGCTGGTGCAGCTTCTCTGACAGAATGTTGATAGAAACTGAGTCAAAAGCCCCCTTAATATCCAAGAAGACTGATGCCATCTGCTCTTTGTTAGCATAGGCCATTTGGATTTCTGTAGAAAGCAACGCAAGGCAATCGTTCGTCCCTTTGCCTTTGCGGAAGCCAAATTGTGTATCTGACAGTAAGCCATTTGCTTCAACCCAATTATCGAGGCGAAACAAGATCATTTTCTCGAACAACTTCCGAATACAGGACAGCATTGCAATCGGCCGATACGAGTTGTGGTCGGAGGCTGGTTTTCCTGGTTTTTGAATGGCGATGACCTTCACTTGCCTCCAGTCATGAGGGACAATGTTACCCTCAAGAAACTTGTTAAATAAGTTCAGCAAGCGCCTTTTTGCAGTGTCAGGCAGATTCTTCAGCAAGTTGAATTTGATTCTGTCTAACCCTGGGGCGTTATTGTTGCATGATAAGAGAGCAAGTGAAAACTCCACCATCGAAAACGGTGTTTCGTTCGCGGTATCGGGAGGAGACGCGGCGCGGCACGTTTTCTGTACCGGGACAGAGTCCGGACAGATCTTCTTGGCGAAAGCGAATATCCAACGGTTTGAATATTCCACGTTCTCGTTGGTACTATTACGGTTACGCATACGTCGAGCCGTACCCCAAAGAGTGCTCATCGCTGTTTCTCTCGTTAACCCGTCGACGAACCGGCGCCAATAACTGCGTTTTTTGGCTTTCATTAAACTCTTCATTCGCCTTTCTAGCGACGCGTACTGTTGATAGCTAGCGGGTAACCCGTCTTCCCGGAAGGCCTTATATGCAGTGGACTTCTCCGCGTACAGCTCTGAGCACTCTTTATCCCACCACAGGGTGGGAGACCGTCCATGGGTATTCGCGCTGGGTACTGGTTTAGTCTGAGCTTGATTCGCACTGTCGAGAATCAAGCCAGCCAAAAACCTGTACTCTTCCTCCGGAGGAAGTTCTTGAGTGGATTCGATTTTAACGGATATCGCGGTCGCGTAACTCTTCCAATCAATGTTCCGTGTGAGGTCATACGAGGCATTGATTGTTTTCGATGGTCTTGAACCGTTAGCAATTGAAATCACGATAGGCAAATGATCGCTACCGTGGGGATCAGGGATCACCTTCCACATGCAATCTAACTGTAGCGATGTCGAGCAAAGCGATAAATCCAACGCACTTGCGCGTGCTGGTGGTGTAGGAATCCGCGTCATTTCTCCCGTGTTTAAGATGGTCATGTTGAAATTGTCGCAAAGATCTTGGATTAATGTTGATCTATTATCATCATGAAGACAACCCCATACCGTACCGTGCGAGTTAAAGTCTCCCAGAACTAGCCGCGGTGCCGGTAAGGATTCCGTGATATTACAAAGCGCTCGGTGCCCTACCGAGGCTCTAGGAGGAATGTAGATGGAAGCAATGCAAAGGTCTTTGCCTTTGATTAAAACTTGACAAGCGACAATTTCAATGCCTAGTGTTGAAGGGAGGTTAATTCGGTTGAAAGAATAGCACTTTTTGATCCCCAAAAGTACTCCTCCATAGGGGTTTTCTCGATCCAGACGAATTATATTAAAGTCGTGGAAGTTGGATTTATATCGGAAGTTAACCAAGTTTCACATAATGCGAAAGCATCACATTTTAAACTATTTAGTAAAAATTTAAAGGAATCGATTTTCGGGAGGATACTTTTGCTGTTCCACTGTAGAACAGTGATCGAATCGGTGACCTCGTTCGATGACTTAGCCATCGAAGGATACGATCGCTGCAAGGAGGGGCCATTTAGTAGTCAACTGCTTCAAAAATGTTTCCACTATAGGGAGAAAACGTATCAGAAGGCTTTTAAGAGGATCAGTAACATTGAAAGCTGTGAAAATTAAGTCCACTATTTCAGAAAATTTCATTAGTCCGCTACTGGACTGAGTATCTGTTTGAAAAAAAGGGGACACTTGGGGTTTTTGGTGTCCCTGGAAGTGGTGGGTACTCCTTGTTAGAATTAAGATTTCCAAGTCCTGGAGCAAATTGCTTCGGCTTTTGTGCATCACTTCCGTTGGATTTATTGATTGTAGTTGGCGCACTCTGAGGGGACGACACCTTGGCACCCTTACGAGGCAATTTAGGGGAGGCTAGATTTCTCCTCTTCCTGGATTCCCCTGGGTTAACCAATGATGTTCCCTCTTGTGGGTCGTCAGATTCTTGCTCAACGCCAGCCAAAAGAGCAAAGGAATTTTCGGAAGGGACAGATGGCGAAGCATTCTTTAGCATTTCTGCATAAGAGTGCCTCGAGCGATCCTTAAGGGAGCGCTTAATTTTATCCCCGCGCTGCTTGTACGCCGGACATGACTTAAGAGCAAGCGGAGGGCCCCCGCAGTAAATACACTTCTCGGTTTCTCCACCGCAAGCGTCATCCTCATGCTCTCCCTCGCATTTGCCGCACCGTTTTTTATTGCCACAATAAGTGGCTGTGTGGCCCAGTTGCTTGCAATTGCTGCAGTTCATTACCCGCGGTACAAACAGGCGAACGGGTAAGCGAACCCTATCCAGGAGGACATAGTTGGGAAGAGCAGACCCGGAGAAAGTCACCCGAATCGAGTCTGACGGAGAATAAGTCGTCTTATCATTTTCTGTTTTTGCGGAATACAATTGCTTGCATTCCAGAATCTTCACCTTTTGAAGTGAAGGGTCCTTAAAGCAGCCAACCCCGTACTTCAACAGGTCTTCGCACTTTAGACCCGGTTCGGCGACTATTCCATCGATCTCCACTGCCCTACAAGGCACATACACTCTGAATTGTTTCGTAAAACGCGCGCTGCGAGCAATCTGGTTTGCCTGATCGAGGTCATTTACTATAACGCGTATCTTATTAGCTCGAACACGTGTTATCTGAGCTACGGCCGGGTAGTTAGCAGTCAGCTCCCGTGATATTTCTAGAATATTGGGCGATTTCGTGTTGGGCCGGAAATACACCACCCAGGGTCCATTTGAACTGGCTGGGTATGTTTTAATACGGGGAGGACTGGGGGAATCAGGGGAGGGAGTAATATCGGGTTTATCCGGTAAATCCATGGGAATATCATTCCCATCCAATGTTCCTTCGCCCTCGGCCATTTGGGCACGAGGATAGCACGTGGTGTAAACGAGAGATGAAACTTGTATTCAGGGGAAAGGGAAAAGTAGACCGATCGGGGAAAGGGAAACGAAAGAAAGAAAAATAATACTTAGCTTATATAGCGGCGTATCCGGCAATTCTGGTATTCACTTCACCAGCCTAGGCACCGGCGAACAAAGACTGCCTCAAACAATAGTTGACCTTCACTGTCAATATATATTCTTGTTCACTTTATGCACAGCACCAGAAAACGAACTGCTTCGATCGAGAGCTCGGAGAGTTATGAAAGTTTTTATTTGAATTGAAGTAAATAGTGTGAAATGTCTAGGCTATATGTCGATAACATAAAAGCCGTGCATTCAGTTGATTGCAATGCAGTCTATTTCCATTCATCCTTATAGCTTTCATATTGTTTCGTTCGGAATCCTCGTGCAGGAAATATGGATAAATAAGTCCTATACAGACCAATACTGTGAAAAAGAAATGGTTCAAACTACTCAGTATATCCAAATATGGACGACGATAAGTTAGAAGACACATTGTAGTTGCATCCCCCATCGAGAGTGGGTACTTTGGGAGACTTCTTTTCCTGGATCTAATTTGTGGATATTTTTGGTCTTTGATCCGTTATTTTTCATGAAAGTTCGTACCAATACAACGAATGTGCAGCTGATACAACTCATGCTTCATTCGCCTGCGCCACGTTCCGTCTTCCATCTGCACGCCACCATAGATGGTACGCAACACCTTTCGTTCGAAAACTCCAACGGCGCGTTGGTCCTCCACGAGCATAGTCCAGGTCTCGTGGTCGTAGAGGACCACCGATCTAATCAGCGTCTTGAAGATAATCAACTTCGTGCGGCGGCGAAATTTGTTCGACCGGAGCGTCCTCTGGAGTCCAAAGTAGGCACGATTTCCCGCTAAGATCGTCTCTGAATTTCTCTGCTGTTATCATTGTCGTCGGTTACCAGTGAGCCCAAATACATGAATTCGTCGACCATCTCGATTTCGTCACCATCAATCCGAACTCGGGTGGGAGGTTCACATTGTCGTTTCTAGAACCTCTTCCTCTCATGTATTTTGTCTTCGAAACGTTGATAGCAAGTCCAATCCTGCTGGCTTCAGCTTTAAGTCTTTGAGCATATATTTCATTCAAAATTCAATAGAGATACGAATAGTTTAAATATCGCACGTGGAATGCCTCTTTTGAAAATTTTCATCGTCAAACTTTCATATTACCCAGTTAAGCCAAATATTTTTTTGATATAGCCATGAATTTCCTTAATTATCGTGTAGATGCAGGCTTTGAATACAATTGAATTAAACTTGAGTTGAGGTAGCAGCAGACAAAAAATAGTTTTGTTTTCTCAAACCTTCGCAATTACAATTAATAAATATTTCAGATTGGCAGAAGATCTTATTACACAACTTAGAAATGGATACAGAAATAGCTAGATAGATGCGATAGAAGAGAAACAGAGAGAGAAAGAGAGAGAGAGAGATGGGGGGGGGGGCGTGTGAGGAATGGCAAATGATGGTTAATGCAGTGACATTATTTTTATAGGTATACTATTATGATATATTGATTCTTACATTCTTATCATACATAATGTAAGTAGTAATTTTTGCGCCATAACCAGTATAATCTAAATCCTGCAAAACAGCTAAATGTTCGCTAGCTTTTTGGGCTTCAAACATACAGTTCCTTTCGGTGACGCCACAAGTATAATTATATGAGAAATCTTTTATCTCACTACTAGGTGAATTACTTGTTGATATATGTATTATATGTGATATACCATCCAAAATTTACCTCATGATTGAATGCAATGCCTAATCCAAGGAATAAATACTAGAACTCACTGTTTCTTTATCAACACATTATTTTGCCTTTGAAGTGAACTTATATATTGATTTTTGAGAAATAGTTCATTTATTATAAAGGTAATTCACAAAATGTTCTCAACATCGAATTCCTTGAATCACGTAGATGTGTTTTCATACCCCGATATTTAAAATCGGTTTAGTTTTGCCCCTAAGACACCAGTAAAGCAATACTCTGTATGAAACAATCTCATTTTTAATTAGTGAAAATTGGTAAGCGCGGGCTAAAAATACAAAATGTTTAATATCTCCGCCGCTCGTGCACGGACTTAAACAATCTACAGCTTGTTAGAAAGGTATTTTTACAAGCTTTCTATATATGTGCAGTTCGTGGGACAATATTGTATTGTGCGAAAGTTATTTGCGAAAAACCTGCTGTGCTTTGACAAAATCGCCCATATCTCAGAAAGTAAACAACATATCGAAGATCAAAAATAATAGTGTCAAATGGCAACGTTATACCTTTCATTTGAAACTAATTTCATTAAGATCGGTTCAGCTATTGCTGAGATAATTACATGACATTTTGTACATACATACATACACACATACACACACACACATACAGACATTGTCTCAATTTGTCGAGCTGAGTCGATTGGTATATGAGACTCGGCCCTCCGGGCCTCGGAAAAAGTTTTCAAAGTTTGAGCGAATCCTATACATTTCTTTTGTAAGAAATGTAAAAGATCAAAAAATAAAAAGAAAAACCGTTTTTATCCACCTAGCAGTGAGATCAGACATTTCTTACACATTTCACTATTGGATTAGGTTGCAGAACTCACGAGAAGTAGGCACCCAACTAGAGGTTGGATGAAAACAGTTCCTAATCTTGCACGAATAAAATCTCGAATAAACTTAATAAATTATAGAAATCAACAAAACGACCGAAATAAAAAAGTAAAGCAAAAATGAAACAATAGGTTTTTAAATTCATAAAATGATTAGAAAAATCAATGGAAATCAAAATTATAATATACACGAATCAAATTAGATTAGGTTATTACATAAAAATTAAGATTATATTTAGAAATAGTTATAAGATTAGTAGAATAAATTGACTCATACTAACAAATTGAATGAAATAAAACGAATGACTGAACATGAAATGCATAAAATTAAAGATACGAATAAAACGAATCATATGAATCAAACGAATCAAATGAATCAAATGAATCAAATGAATCAAATGAATCAAATGAATCAAATGAATCAAATGAATCAAATGAATCAAATGAATCAAATGAATCAAATGAATCAAATGAATCAAATGAATCAAATGAATCAAATGAATCAAATGAATCAAATGAATCAAATGTATCAAATGAATTAAATGAATCAAATGAATCACATGAACTAAAATAATCAAATTAATTAAATGAATCAAATGAATTAAATGAATCAAATTGATTTAATTCGCCCAGTGAATACAGTGAATCAAATTAATGAAATGGATCAAAAGAATAAAATGAATCGATGAACAAAATGAATAAAGTAAAAAATTAATGAAATGCATAAATAAAACAAATGAATCAAATAAACAAAATGAGCTGAAGTGAAAAAATGAATACAAAGAAGAAAATGAGCAGAATTAAATGCATTGAATGGTAAAAGGTTATAAATTAATTTAAAGAAATAAATTGAATCAAATAAATTATTTGGATGAAATGATTAAAACTGAAAAAGTAGTCAGATTATTAAAATGATTAAACTGAAAAAAATGAATAAACTGGAAAAATGAATAAAATGCATACAATGAAAACAATGAATGATATGAGTAAAATGCATAAAAAGAATAAACTGATCAGAGTGAATCCAAAGAATGAAACGAATAAAATAAGTAAAATGAACGCAGATGAACAAAACGAATTTTTATTCGTTGATGCGGAATGAAATTATTAATTAAAATGAAATGGTCATATATTTGAAGCCAAAAACATTTTTGAATAAAGAAAATGAATCAATCGGATTGTACGAATTTGAGAACCATTGCATCAGAAAGTTTTGAAATGTTTTTGAAAATCCCATCTTCTGAGAAAAGGCTAATAAATATGCAATGGACTTTCTACGGCTTCCATCTTTATTTGGTTTTATTCATTTTGTTTTCATGCTTCTTTACTTGACGAATCCGAAGTTTACTTTTTGGCCACATATTCCCGACAAAAAGATTTATGTACAGAATAGAATTTACTGGTCCAGTATTTTAACGCGCAATTGAATATAGTAAAATGAGACAAGGTCACATGTGCTTTCAAGCCCCTTAAACAGAGAACGACAGGGAGAATGCGATTCGTGAATGAGACAGGTAGATATTTCAAAGTTTTTATTTGTATTAAAGTAAATAGTGTGAAATGTCTAGGCTATGTCGATAGCATAAAAGCCGTGCATTCAGTTGATTGCAATTCGGTCTATTTCCATTCATCCTTCATCCATATTCATATTTTTTCGTTCGGAATTCTCGTGCAGGAAATATGGATAATTAAGTCCTATACAGACCAACACTGTGAAAAAGAAATGGTTCAAACTACTCAGTATATCCAAATATGGACGACGATAAGTTAGAAGACACATCCCGAGTCGAGAGTGGGTACTTTGGGAGACTTCTTTTCCTGGATCTAATTTGTGGATATTTTTGGTATTTGATCCGTTATTTTTCATGAAAGTTCGTACCAATACAACGAATGTGCAGCTGATACAACTAATGGTTCATTCGCCTGCGCCACGTTCCGTCTTCCATCTGCACGCCACCATAGATGGCACGCAACATCTTTCGTTCGAAAACTCCAAGGGCGCGTTGGTCCTCCACGAGCATAGTCCAGGTCTCGTGGCCGTAGAGGACCACCGATCTATATTGTTATGATATATTGATTCTTACATTTTAATCATAAATAATGTAAGTAGTAATTTTTGCACCTTAACCAGTATAACCTAAACCTTGCAAAAGAGCTAAATTTTCGCTAGATTTTTGGGCTTCAAACATACAGTTGCTTTCGGTGACGCCACAAGTATAATCATATTAGAAATCTTTTATCTCACTACTAGGTGAATTACTTGTTGATCTGTGTGTTGATATACCATCCAACATTTACCTCATGATTGAACGCAATGCCTAATCCAAGGAATAAATACTAGAACTCACTGTTGCTTTATCAACACATTATTTTGTCTTTGAAGTGAACTTATATATTGATTTTTGAGAAATAGTTCATTTATTATAAAGGTAAATCACAAAATGTTCTCAACATCGAATTCCTTGAATCACGTAGATGTGTTTTCATATCCCGATATTCAAAATCGGTTTAGTTTTGCCCCTAAAACACCAGTAAAGCAATAGTCTGTATGAAACAATCTCATTTTTAGTTAGTGGAAATTGGTAAGCGAGGACTAAAAATACAAAATGTTTAATATTTCCGCCGCTAGTGCACGGATTTAGACAATCTATAGCATGTTAGAAAGGTATTTTTACAAGCTTTCTATTTATGTGCAGTTTGTGGGACAATATTGTACTGCTCGAAAGTTATTTGCAGAAAACCTGCTGTGTTTTGACAAAATCGCCCATATCTCAGAAAGTAAACAACATATCGAAAATCAAAAATAATAGTGTCAAATGGCAACGTTAGGCCTTTCATTTGAAACTAATTTCATTAAGATCGGTTCAGCCATTGCTGAGATAGTTACATGACATTTTGTACATACATACATACACACATACACACACACATACAGACATTGTCTCAATTTGTCGAGCTGAGTCGATTGGTATATGAGACCCGGCCCTCCGGGCTTCGGAAAAAGTTTTCAAAGTTTGAGCGAATCCTATACATTTCTTTTGTAAGAAATGTAAAAACACTAAAAAAGCACACAATTATTTTCTTTCTCCAGGGACAAAAAAAAGAAAGAAAAGTATGTCCGACCCTTGCCAGCAGAAAATATAATCGCAGGTAACTTAACCTCTCTTTATTTTTCCTTTGTATGATTTCCCGGCTGTTCCTTACCGTCGACACAATCTCGGAACGGTGCTTGATTTGCCGAAACTCTGTCGATGATTGTCCGGTGCCTATTCAGGTGGAAAGAAAGGATTCGCCGAATTCCCTTAGCCATCCGCTACTCGTATTGTATGAAGAAAATGGCGGTCTCGCACCAACCACGTTTTATATCGCCTCGTGCCGGGAGAATTTGGCCTTTGTCCGTAACTATATCACCTTCTTTTTCGGCAAAAACACAAACCAGCAATCCTCAGCTACCGTGCACTGAATTTTGTGTTAAAAAAGAAATCTGCTGCACACAATTTTTTCGCTCGTCGCCACTTTTCAATATTACACTTGTCCGAAATAGATAACTTAGGGAAACGTTCGGGAGAAATAATTAAAGAGAACACACTTCGTTGCCGGTAGGTATTGGCTCTCAAAAGTGAAACTTATCCGGTCGACGCGCCAACTAGATTTCATTATTGGTACCAGTCAAATGATGATAAAAATATTTTCTTGCATTGATGATGTAGGAAGGTTGTACTATTTTAATTGTTTTAAGATAAACAATACATAGTTCCACAAAAAATTAAATACAGGTGATAAGAAAAACCTCATTCTTTCGTTTGGCACCAAAACATTCAGTCGAACTCGATATTTTATTACGAATTATTGAGATCCGGAATTATTTTTGTATTGTTGAGGTTAGGTCGGTTGTTTTAGATACGGGAAATGTTTACTTAGAAATTGGATTTATCAGTGGATTACCTCGACTTTCAATACCTACACTCTTTAATCCAGTGATTTTCGCCCACTATCGTGTTTTTATTAAGATTTCATTCTCTAAATTTCATTTTAGCATAAACTGAAACCGGAAGAACGAATTCTTAGTGGTGTATCAAGAAATTTACCAACAACATATTTTTCAGACGTAGGAAATATATTTTCTTCGTAAATTTTTCTTTTCATTAGATGAAATCGCATTTGATTATAATTTTGATTGAATTTATGAATTTCAAAATTTAATTTTCAATGTGTTTTGGCAGTTGAAAATAAAAACATCATTGCACTTTCATGCCATCTTGCAGTCTACATCCAGCTTTAGATCGCGAATAAGAATGTTACTTCGACAGCAACCGTTATATTTTTCACTTTCTGTCACTAATGCACTTTTAGTTGGTATTTCTATCAATTGACAACCGTGTTCTACTGTGGTTGTTTACAGTAGAGGCTTATATACATCAAACAATACTGAAATTTGCAATTTATTTGGAAAATACTTATACTCTATACTTCATATTCGAAACAAACCGCGACCGCGACTACTTTTCATTTATACCTGAATTTTCAAATGACATTTCCGTTCACGAACTATCTGAGCACGAAATTACCACCGCACTAAAAAACTTAGACGCATCAAAAGGACCAGGACTGGACGGAATAGCACCAAGATTTTTTAAAAATCTAGCAGAAGAATTCACTCTACCATTACTACATATTTTCAACATGTCACTGAAAAATGGAACATTCCCAAAGATATGGAAATCATCCTTTTTTGTGCCAATTTTTAAATCAGGCGCTAAAACAGACATCCGAAACCATCGTGGGATTGCTATTCTATCATGCATTACAAAATTATTCGAAAAACTAGTAAATGACAAAATATTTCAGCAAATCAAAAATCAAATAACAAACAAGCAGCATGTCGTTGATAAAGGCCGCTCAACAACATCAAACCTTTTAGAATTTGTAACATTTACTGTAAATGCAATGGACAATGGCAACCATGTGGAGACACTCTACACAGACTTTAGTAAAGCATTCGACCGTATTGACATACCTACATACATACATTACTCTTCAAACTGCAAAAATATTGCATAGAAAATAAACTATTGAAATGGCTCGAATGATATTTAACGAAACGTGAACAAACAGTTCGCCTTCAGAATATACTCTCGGAACCAATTTCTGTCACCTCTGGCGTACCCTAGGGTTCCCACTTAGGCTCTCTGCTTTTTATTTTGTACGTAAATACCTTTATACTCAAGCATCTTAAAATGCTTATATATGCAGATGACATGGAACTTTTCATGGAAATAAGAAATGTCAAAGACACTGAAATATTCCAAAATGAAATCAATCTATTCCACACGTGGTGTAGCAAAAGTCTACTCCAACTTAATGTAAAGAAATGCAACTCAATAACCTTCAGCAGGAAAATTTCAAATGTTTCCATAGACATACACTTAGGTAACCAACTTGTAGAAAAATGCAAAATTGTATGAGATTTAGGCGTAATCTTAGTCTCCAAGCTCACATTTGTTGTACATTATAATACAATAATAAATAAAGCAAATAGTATGCTGGGCTTTATTAAACATTTCACCTACAATTTTGAAGAGCCTTACACAATAAAATCATTATACAATACATATGTCAGGCCAATTTTGGAATATTGCAGCATAGTATAGAACCCATACACTGTCCTGTACGAGAACGGATCGAATCAGTCCAAAAACAATTTATTTTGTAAACTAAACTGGACGACATTTCCTCTTCCATCGTATAAAGCACGTTGCATGCTTATTAATAAACAAACACTCAAAGAACGCCGCGAATTTGCCATGCTTTACATTATCAACGACATTATTTCTCAACGTGTACAATCCGCATCATTACTTTCGCAAATAAAATTTTATGTACCTAGCCGACAACTAAGAATTCGTAATTTATTCCAAGAACAATCTTTTAGGACAAACTATGCTGAAAATAGCCCCATCAATAGAGTGATGCGCCATTAAAATGAAAATTGTGTAATAATTGACCTTTCCATGTCTAGAAAACAAATTAAATCTGAACTAAACCGTAGAAATAATGTACAGTATATAAGTAAATATTGTAAAACCATTCTATGTAGTCTACATATGCTTGACGAAAATAAATAAAAAAAGTATTATTTGAAAATCTTGGTGGTGCCAGTAGGAATTTACTGTGTCACTGCAGTCTTCAAATCATAACTTCGGAACCTCCGATTGACTAAAAATTCAATTCCAAACTATAAATTTGTATCGAAGTTAACCTGTCGCATTTTTAGTTTTTATTATAATTCATTTAAAATATTTTAGGATTGTGTGCCCAACTAACAACAATTTAACTGTTCTACCATCAATGTGGAGTATCATGGCAAAAGTGAGATTTGAAGCATTTCTCTGGGGAGCTGGAACAGCACTTGGCGAACTTCCTCCATACTTCATGGCCAAAGCCTCTAGGCTATCTGGCACAGATCAGAGTGACTCTGAGATGCGTGAAATAGAGATGCTTTCAAAACGCAAACAACATGGTGATAAGCTAAATGTTTTTGAACGTTGTAAACTGGCAATGGAAAAAATTGTGGAAAAAGTAGGATTCGTGGGCATTCTACTATGTGCTAGTGTAATTATTGATCGAAGTCGGCCGAAACTGAATACGTAAATGAAATATTATTTTATTTTACAGATTCCAAATCCGCTTTTTGATCTCGCTGGTATAACCTGTGGACATTTTCTCGTGCCATTCTGGACATTCTTCGGAGCTACGTTTATAGGGAAAGCTGTTATTAAAATGCACATTCAACAAGTATTTGTAATTATTGCATTCAACGAAAACCTTGTCGAAAAAGCGGTTGATATGTTAGTACTAATTCCGGTTGTGGGTCATAAATTGCAAGAACCATTCAAAGCATTTTTGCAGAATCAAAAAAACAAACTGCACGAAGAAACAAAATCACTTTCACAAAACTCATCAAATGTCATTCCGAGTTTTTTTGAATATTTTGTCATTATTATGGTATGTTTCTTCATCTCTTCAATTCTTAATTCACTGGCTCAAAATTACTACAAGAAGCGCCGAAATTTAAAAAAAGAGGTCTAAAAGATACCTTTTTGTAAAATTCTTTACGACAGAAGAGCTAGCAATGTTGTATATATAAATTATTTATCCACTTAAATAAATAGCTTAAATTTTACACAAATAGAAATTCATTTATTATCTGGACTATTCCGATGAGTTCTGAATAATTTCTTCTCACTTTTAAAGGAACTATTTTACGTGGACAATTAGCCAAGACTGTGTTCAGATTAAAGACTAGAATAACAAAGAGACTCCATCTCAATTCAGCGAAAACAATTCAACTAGCAACCAGGCTACAGGTCACAGGCAACACTGCAAATGTGTCCTCTAACCAATATAAAAATCCGATGCTACTTCTAGTCTGCTGAGTTCCTCGACCAGCTAAAACATAGTTATATCCGCAGGAATCGTATTTTCAGCAGCAAAACCATAATAAGCCAAAATTTATTATTTGCATCATTTGGTATTCGTTACCCTCATGCTGAATTTCATGCTCCCATAAAAACAAGCCCTTTTCTCTTTAGCGTATCCAAACACGATGGTATTGTAACAAATTTGGTTTGAGGATATAATTTTTATCTTTAGAATAGTAATTTTAATGAATTGTATAACAATACTTCCTTAAAAACAATGCCACATAAAGCCGAATTTACACCTATCCGATCCGGTTCAGTTCCGTGCACGAACGCCAATATTACTTCATACAAATCAAATGCAAGCGTTCACACTTGTCCGGCACGGCACCGTCCTGGACAAGTGTGAATGCTTACATTTGAAGTGTATGAAAGAATTTTGGCGTCCGTGCACGGAACTGAACCGGCACTGAAACGGATCGGAGGAGAAATTAATTATTAACTAAGCGGATCATTTTACAAGCTTATTAACTAGAAATAACTAGAGAGAGTGGTTCAAGATTAGGGGTAATTAATTAGGGCTATTTTGAAGTAGTGGTACTGTTGTGCATTTCTTAACGAGATGAAATATTGATCAACTAAAACTAGAAGATAGGGGGGCACATAAGTTTTGGGAAGATATTCAAGGGGAGAAGGGGGTGAAGTCATACATCTGTGTATCAGAGACATGGGAGGGAAGGTGGACAAGGCTGAAGGGGGGGGGATGATATAAACTTTCAGTTTCCGGCATCAGGAATTAACGGCCAGTATTACAGATTCGAACGGATTGATCAACTAAAACTAGAAGATAGGGGGCACATAAGTTTTGGGAAGATATTCAAGGGGAGAAGGGGTGAAGTCATACATCTGTGTATCAGAGACATGGGAGAGAGGGTGGACAAGGCTGAACGGAGGGGGGATATAAACTTTCAGTTTCCGGCATCAGGAATCAACGGCCAGGATTACAGATTCGAACGGATGTATCAAGTATTGGGACGCCGGGCGGTTTTCCTAGAGCCGGCAGGGGTTCCTCCAGACGATTTCGTAGTACGGCTCAGATACGGATCGGAAAAACACCGCGCTGCGCGTGTGATGTTGTACTGTAGATCTCGTGTTGTTGGTTCATTCGACAGATGTTTTGTCTCGTCTTGGAGTCGTATCAAACCATCGTTGGGGTACGGTAGGCGGAAGAGGGCACTTCTGGGAATGATAAGAGAAAAGATAGGGGCATTTAAATGTGGATATTGATGGTTTTGAGGAACGTGTATATAAGGAACATGTAGAGAATATCGCGGCTTGCTAGTACATCTCGAACCGGGACATTGGGTGATCTTCCTCGGGCCCGAAGGGAATCGAATAGTTGAGATCTGGCAGAACAGTACTCGGCGCATGCCCAGACAACAGATTTCGTGATAACCGTTGCCACAAGCACAGATACCGCTATCCACGAGCCCAATGCGCCGGAGATGTGCGTCCAGCGTGTAGTGATTGGACATGAGCCGAGACATCACGCGAATGAAATCCCGACCCACATCCATCCCCCTGAACCAAGGTTTCGTCGATACTTTAGGGATTTTCGAATGTAGCCAACTTCCCAGTTCACCATTGCTCCATGAAGTTTGCCAACTTTCGAGGGTTCTGTGATGAGTAATACTGAAAAATTCGCTGAAGCTAATTGGTCTTTCATATATGTCACCTTGTAAAGCGCCCGCCTTAGCTAAAGAGTCCGCTTCTTCATTACCTGAAATGGAGCAATGCGAGGGAACCCAAACTAAGGTAATCTTGTACGATCTTACAGACAAAGCACGCAGGCGCTTCCAGATTTTCCCCAGAAAATATGGAATGTGCTTTCTAGGTTTCATTGAACGGAGAGCCTCGATTGAGCTGAGGCTATCCGAGACAATAAAGTAATGATCGGTGGGCAAAGTATCAATGATCCCAAGGGTATAATGAATAGCAGCAAGCTCTGCGACGTAAACTGAAGCGGAGCGGAAACAGAAACTCCCGTACTCCATCACCGACAATATTGTTGTTTGGTATAGCCTGATCAGGTCTCCTGGGTGGGCACCCCACCATGTTCCGGTTATTGTACGGAGAAAGTTGATCCTTTGCTGGCACTTCTGTTTCAGATACCTAATTTGACATCCCCAGGTTCCTTTAGAGTCGAACCAGACCCCGAGATATTTGAAAGTTGAAACCTGAGCAATAGTTTGACCCATTAATTGAAGCTGTAGTTGCGCTGGTTCACGCTTCCTTGAAAATACGACTAGCTCAGTTTTCTCCGTGGAGAACTCGATACCTAGCTGGAGGGCCCAAGCAGACAAATTGTCCAAGGTATCTTGCAATGGTCCTTGCAGATCGACGGCTTTGGGACCTGTAATAGAGACCACACCGTCATCTGCAAGCTGCCTTAGCGTGCAGGAATTGACAAGACATTCGTCAATGTCATTCACGTAAAAGTTATAGAGAAGGGGGCTTGGACATGAGCCCTGGGGAAGACCCATGTAGCTAATTCGTGTTGTCGATAAATCACCATGCGAAAAATGCATATGTTTTTCAGACAGCAAGTTTAGCAAAAAGTTGTTTAGAGTCGCTGAAAGACCATGCTGGTGCAGCTTCTCAGAAAGAATTTTGATAGAAACTGAATCAAAAGCCCCCTTTATATCTAGGAAAACTTATGCCATCTGCTCTTTGCTAGCATAAGCCATTTGAATTTCTGTTGAGAGCAACGCAAGACAATCGTTCGTCCCTTTGCCTTTGCGGAAACCAAACTGTGTATCTGACAGTAAGCCATTTGCTTCAACCCAATTATCGAGGCGAAACAAGATCATTTTCTCGAACAACTTTCGGATACAGGACAGCATCGCAATCGGTCGATACGAGTTGTGGTCGGAGGCTGGTTTTCCTGGTTTTTGAATTGCGATGACCTTGATTCTGTCTGGCCCTGGGGCTTTATTGTTACATGATAAGAGAGCAAGTGAGAACTCCACCATCGAAAACGGTGTTTCGTTCGCGTTATTGTGAGGGGACCCGGCGCGGTAGATCTTCTGTGCCGGGGCGGAATCCGGACAAACCTTCTTGGCAAAATCGAATATCCAACGGTTTGAATATTCCACGCTCTCATTAGTACTGTTTCGGTTTCGTAAGCGCCGGGCCGTACTCCAAAGAGTGCTCATCGATGTTTCTCTCGTTAGTCCGTCGACGAACCGGCGCCAGTAGCTACGTTTTTTGGCTTTTATCAAAATCTTCATGCGCGTTTCCGCCATCGCGTACTGTCGGTAGCTAGCTGGCAGCCCGTCGTCCCGGAAGGTCTTATACGCAGCGGCCTTCTCCGCGTACACGTCTGAGCACTCTTTGTCCCACCATGGATTGGGAGGACGCCCGCGTGAGTACGAGTCTGGTACGCGTTTAGTCTGAGCTTGAATCGCGGTATCGAGAATCAAGCCAGCCAGGAACCCGTACTCTTCCTCCGGAGGAAGCTCTTGAGTGCACTCGATTTTGTCGGATATCGCGGACGCGTAGCTCTTCCAATCAATATTTCGTGTGAGGTCATACAAAACATTGATTGTATTCGGTGGCCCTGCACCGTTAGCAATATTAATTACGATTGGCAGAATGTCGCTGCCGTGGGGATCAGAGACTACCTTCCACATGCAATCTAACCGCAGCGATGTCGAGCAGAGGGACAGATCTAAGGCGCTCGGTCGCGCTGAAGGGGCAGGAATCCGTGTCATTTCACCCGTATTCAAAATAGTCATATTGAAGTTGTCGCAAAGCTCATGGAGTAGGGTAGATCGATTATCGTCATGAAGGCAACCCCATACCGTGCCATGGGAGTTGAAGTCACCTAAAACTAGCCTCGGTGCGGGGAGGAGTTCCGCAATATCGCAAAGCCGTCGGTGGCTAACTGAGGCTCTAGGGGGGATGTAGGTGGAAGCAATGCAAAGGTCTTTGCCTTTAATTCTGGTTTGGCAAGCGACAACTTCAATGCCTGGTGTCGAGGGGAGGTCGATCCGATTGAAAGAATAGCACTTTTGATCCCCAAAAGTACTCCTCCGTAAGAGTCTTCTCGATCCAAGCGAATAATATTAAAATCGTGGAAGTGTAGGGTTATTTCTGAAGTGAGCCATGTCTCGCATAGGGCAAATGCATCGCATTTCAAATTATTTAGTAAGATTTTAAACGAATCGATTTTCGGGATAATGCTTCTGCAATTCCCCTTTAGAACAGTGATTAAATCCTTGACCTTGTTCGATGAATTAGCCATCGAAGGATACAATCGCTGAACGAAGGGGCCATTTCGCAGTGAACTGCATCAAAAATGTTTTTACTGCGGGGAGAAAGCTTATCCAGATACTCTTAAGGGGGAAATATTTAACGCTGTTAGAATGCGGTCCACAATGTCAGAGAAATTTATTAAGCCAGCACTGTTTTCTTTCTCTGGCTGAGATATGGGAACACTTGGGGTTTTTGATGTTCCTGGAAGTGCTGGGAACTCCTTTTCTGAGCTTAGGTTACTGAGACCGGGAGCGACTTGCTTCGGTTTTGCACCTGTACTTCCTTGAGTAGTTATTTTGGGGGGACCATGAAGAGACACCTTCTGGCCTTTACGACGAAGCTTGGAAGAGGAAATGTTCTTCCTTTTTCTACTACTTCTAGGCACAGCAGAAGATGTTGGGGTTCATCACATTCGCCTTCGTCAGAAGACAAGTTGGTAAAGATGTTCGTAGAGACAGGTGGCGTAGCTATCTTAAGCATTTCTGCAAAAGATCGCTTGGAGCGTCCCTGAAGGGAACGCTTAAGATTTTCCTCGCGCTGTTTGTACGCGGGACATGAAGGGAGATCATGTGGGTTTCCCCCACAGTAGAGACACTTTTCGACATCTCTACCACAGGAATCATCCGCATGATTCCCACCGCATTTCCCACAGCGGGCTTTATTGCTACAATGGGAGGCTGTGTGTCCCAATTGTTTGCAATTAGTACAGTTTATGACCCGCGGCACAAAGAGGCGAACAGGTAGACGAACCTTGTCAAAGGGGAGGTAATTGGGCAGGGCAGAGCCGGCGAAGGTAACATGATAAGAGTCTGAGTTGACGTATATTTTCTTGCCGTCAGCTGCGACTGATGCTGAATGCAAACGTTTGCATTCCAGTATCTTCACTGGCTTAAGCATGGGGTCTTTGAAACAACCAATCCCATATTTTAGCAGGTCCTCGCAATTCAGACTCGAATCGGAAACGACCCCACTGACTTCAACCCTGCTAGCTGGAATATACACCCTGTACTCCTTCGTAAAGGGCTCGTAGCCAGTAATATCGTTTGCCTGAGTTGAACTGTTAACCACCACCCGAAGCTTATCAGGGCGAATTTTCGATATTTCTGTCACGGCCGAATACCGATGCGTCAGAACTCGAGAAATCTGCAACAGATTCAAACACTTTTTTTCTTTGGTCCGAAAGAAGATTACAAATGGCCCGGTGGCCGAGCTCGGATACCTTGAGCCGGGGAGCCGATTTTATTTCGAATGCGGATTAACACTATTTGTCGCTATAGAGTGTACGGACCGATGACAAAAGACTTCTATCTCGACTGAGTGCTCGATAACGAATGAATGTGATGTCTGATCGAAGTACACTCAAAAAAGAAATCTCGTTGATTGTATGTGAAAACATACATGAATCTCATCCACCGCACTTTTCACATAAAGGCTATCGGATGG
Organism: Topomyia yanbarensis; assembly: GCF_030247195.1. Classification (NCBI taxonomy): domain Eukaryota; kingdom Metazoa; phylum Arthropoda; class Insecta; order Diptera; family Culicidae; genus Topomyia; species Topomyia yanbarensis. Next base: position 91,497 of record NW_026683780.1, on the reverse strand, counting down.
TCCGGTAAATTGAAGTCAGTTTCAATATCTGATCCATCAGGTAAAAGTTAGGTGTTTTTGAGATAATAAACAACAGCATTTCACGTAAATATTACTTGAAGCCAAATATAACGTCTACATGAAGTTAAGCGTAGCAATTATGTGAAATCAAACGTAAGAATTATATGAAGCCTAACGTGACAGTTACTTGAAGTTGTACATCTAGGCATTTTTAATTAATTTTAATTATACAAAATAAAATCGGTTTTCTTCAATTTCTTTCGATTTATTTAAATCTCAAATTGCAATTATTAAATATAAAATATAGATATTACATATATATTACAGTAGTTATTTAACAAAGCTTATGCAATGTAAAAATGTAATTTCATTTCTGTCCTATCGTTTTACATTTTCGCTTGGGCAATCAACCATTTCGCGCGTCACAATATGTTAGCACACTTTTCCAAGCATAAAAAATCTGGTGATAAATATATCAATATACATCTACTGGATAAATCCTTGCTCCGATACAAGTACTTCGGTGTAACGGCTTCACACACAACCCGAGAGGTAGAGATCAGTAACGCTAGCAGTGCTTTGTAGAAGATAACTAGCAGAAGCAATGTCAGAAAGTATCGGCACAAATCAGGAAAATGCAAAAGATACATCCCCAATCAGCTCCTGAGAGGTATGCCTCCTGTAATTTCGTGCACCCACAGAAACAATTGCGCTTATGGCCTTCCACCTTCTTGTTCAATCGACACTGCTGCGAATTTCCTGCATTCATTACAGTACGATACTTGTTGGGATAGCTATGAATTGGTTCTTTCCAGTAACTATGAAAAATTTCCAGTTCGCGAATCGTGGAGACGGTACATATAGTCTAGAAAAAAAGCATTGGTAACAGTGCAGATGCAGTAAGAACTATAACAAACTCACCCTGCATGACGAATTCGCATCGGTTAAAGGATTCTTTGGTGGTTTTTATGGTTGACAGACGTTCGACCTTCGTTCTAGTAAAGACCTTTCTGCTTCCTCCGGATAACAAGGTTGGTGTATGCTGGTCGAGGTTTATTTAACCATCCATCGATACTGACAGGAGACAAACAAGCTTCCTCTGATGCTGTCCTCTCTGCTTCACCATGACCACCAACTCGCAACATCGAGAACGAGCGTTGATTTTCGAAAAGGACTAATACCAATATTGACTAAACTCTTCGAGAGGAATAACGGAGATAAGACTTATATAAGTTACTGTTTAGTTAAATTTGTTTATGTATATGTTTTCTTTTATATGTGTTTATGCAATGCGTATTGTCGTATAAAAATGATGAGTTTAATTTGTATTGATATACCAATTCGTCGTGCTCGCGTATTTCTTCTGAAATTGCGAAAACCAATACACATTACGCAAATTTATCAATAGCAATTCATTAAAAATTTCAACAAATTTAGAATAAATTATTCAGCGACAAAATTTTCAGCCATTTTGTCTTTTTTTCGCGCAGGAAATTCACATAAACTTCGTTTCAGCGATTAACTTCGAAACACATAAAGTTGATGTGTGAATCAGATAAATTCTACAGGATCGTCAGATGCCGTTTACAGGAATCACGTAATGAGTGTTGAGAAACAGAGAATAATCATTTAAGTGAAAATTCACGTAAAATCACAGTGGTTTATTTTTTGAGTGTAGGTCATTTCCATCCGACATCGGTACTACATCATTCCGAATACTCTCACCTACTTTTACCCATTTTTGACAAAGTACGGTTTTTGTTAGAAACGCGTCAAACCTATTCATTTGTGAAAAAACCGTACCTTGTCAAAAATGAGTAAAAGTAGGTGAGTTTATTCACCTTATTTGTTACTATTTTTTGGTACCCATTTAATTTGTTGTTTAGTGTGCCTTTTTGATTCCTAACTCGATTCCTTTGCATCCTCCTAAGTTTTTCCTTGGTTCAAGAGCAATAGTCACTCGAACACTTCTTATAAAAATTAATTCAAATTACATTTTTGTAGCCTTGAAAATGTTAAAATTTTAAAAAACGTGGTTTCGCAATATTGTCGCGATCTTGTCGCTATCTTGTTTTTTCGCTATTTTTGCTAATTTCCAGTGATAACCACAATAATGAACAACTTAACGATCAGTCCGGCTTGAACATTTGTTCGATTCGGTCACAAAACTTGATAGTTCCTGGTTTACCTTGAGTTTTTCATAAGAGGAGACAATCGCGTAGCTAATTTGATCCACTCCTAACCTCAATATTGAACCAGCTTTTTTTCTCCTTTTGTGGCACAGACCTGTTGGTCCATATTTGCCAGGTGTATCAAATGATAGTTGTCAATTGACGTACGAATTCGAGGAAAATAATGAATTTGATTAACCTCTGTCAGATGCGTTTCCAAACAAGTGAAAACCCAAGTTTGTTGCGAAAGTTTGTGAATCGATGGTAAGTTTGTTTCGCGGGAATCACTCAAACGTTGCCACCTATCTCTCTCACAAATTCGGCTATTTGCATATATTCATCGACATTTTTGTTTTTCAGGACGCTAATGAGGCTGATCCGGTTGTCTAGCATGGGATACTTTTGTCTGGTCGAGTTATACCTCGGACAGTCATGGAGGATATGGGTCAAGTTTTCTTGAACGTTACAATCGTCGCAATTTTCGGTTGGTATCAGTTTCTATTTATATAGTCTGTCTTTAGAGGCTGTGTGGAAGTTTCTCATTCTTCCCATTGTAATAGTTTGTGTCGTAGTCATTTGTATTTTGTAGAGCCAGGGTTTCATTGTCACTGTATTCATTATTTGGTAGTGTTCTTTTCCTTTATTCTGTGATAGTCTCGTATATTCTTCGTTCCATTCTGTAGTCAATTCTTTTTTGAAACTTAGAGAATCACCGATAGTTAAAGGATAATATTCTATACTAGATTTTTTAATCCCTAATTTAGCGGCTTCGTTCGCTCTATCGTTTCCTAAGATGTTGATGTGGCCGGGTATCCATTTAATGGTTATTTTTTGTAAATTATTGCAATTGGCTATTGTATATAGCTGCTGTACTAGGTAATTTTCAATATTGTTATCTATAAGCGCCATACAGTCACTGTGTGAATCTGTAAATATGACCACTTTGGTTTGGTTGATACTAATTGCATATTCTATAGCCTCAATAATGCCTACCAGTTCAGCATTCATGATAGAAAAATTAGGATTTAATTTGTAGCTAAAGGATATTCTATTTTCTTGGTCATATATACCATATCCTACTCCATATTCACTTTTCGAGCCATCTGTAAATAGTTTGAAATAGGTAAAATAGTCTTCTCTTATTAATCTTTGTACTGTAGTTGTCTGTAATACTAGTGGGGTGTTTTTTCTATGTAGATTAGGTATTGTTGGTATTATTTCAACTATTTTAGGGTCGTGAATGATAGTAGAATTAATTTTTAATGTTTTACATTGCAGGATATGATGGGGGGGGGGGGGGGGAAGGGGAGGAGTTGCTTCTCTAATCTTCCGGTCATCACATCGCATGCTTTGGTATACTTAGTATGTATAACAAACATGAAGATGTGACACAAGGTGTCAAGAGCGCACTAAAATCCTGTCAATCCTATTTCTCATTGGATTGTCTGCTCTAAATATATCACCAGGGGAGCATTCATAAATGATGTTGGATATTGACAATAGGGAAGAGCGTCATGTAACGAGATAAAAAAAAACTAAAAATGAATTTTAGACATATCAGCGGATCAGGGATAAAAAACCTGTTTTAATCCACCTATAGGTGCAATTGTGCCTTTCTCATTTCTCCAAACTATAATTTAATCGCTGGTTCGTACAATTTAACATTATGGAAATGTCTTTAATTCTTATTACACTTGGTAAGTATATATAAGAGCACCTTTTTGCATTCATCGCGGTATCGGTTTGAATCGGAGTTTTCTATATGATCGCACTCCACAACCCGTAACTCCGGAGCCGGAAGTCGGATGGAGATGGAATTTAATATCAGTTTCCGGGGACGCAACACCTTTCATTTGAGACTAAGTTGATCAAATCGGTTTAGCCATTTTCGAGAAACCAATATAACCGTTATTCTGAATTTGGATGCTTCCGGATCCGTCGATGGTGGCCAGTGTGGCCAAAGAGACTTTGAATGACTGTTGGTGACCTAGATCTACAAATTCAACAGTTGTGTTTACATTTTGGAAAAAATTTCACATTTTTGCATTCATCGCAGAATTCGATAGAATCGGGATTTGCTGCGTGATCGTACGTATCACCATGTAATTCAGGAACCAGAAAATTCCGAGAAACCGATGAGGACAAATCAACAAATTATGTTTTGTAACCATACTCTTCAACTCGTAATCCGGAACAAGACGTCAGTTGAAAATAAAATTCAATAGCAACCTATGGGAATATTATACCTTTCATTTGAATCTTAGTTTGTAAAAATCGGTTCAGCCATCTCCGAGAAACCGATGTGGACATTTTGTTAACAAATCCGCACATACACACATACATACATACATACATACATACATACACACACATACATACACACAGATATTTTGCGATCTCGGCGAACTGAGTCGAATGTTATATGAGACTTGGCCCTCCGGGCCTCGGTTAGAAAGTCGGTTTTTGGAGCAATTGCATAACCTTTCTATATGAGAAAAGCAAAAGAATAACATTTAATTAGCTTAATCAGCATGAGTTCGATGTTATCTTCAAGTGATTATATTTTGAAATGTTGGTGGAATGGGTTTGAAAGTGGAGGGAATGGGGGGTTAGTAGAGTGGGAGTGGAGGATGCGTCAGAAATCCTTCATCTTATTTCGGTATACGGGGTGGATGAAGGAAATGCGGGCGTGAGGGTGGCCCAAGGGGAGGGAAGTGATGAAGGAGGGAGGTGTAAGGGCAAGACAAGGAGAGGGAGGGGCGGCGACGCAATACTCAACTGCATATTTTGCCTTCCATTTGAGACTTGGTTTGAGAAAATCGGTTCAGTCATCACCGAAAAACCGATGTGATTTTAATTGTGGAATATGCCCGGAATTCCGGACTTCCGGAATCGTCGATAGTGGACAATATATTCAAAGAATATTTGATTGGCAATCAGTGATCTAGATCTGCGATTAGAAGTAATTTGGTGACCATTTCAATAGTTTTTAGCCTCTGAGGTATTACGATTGTACCGATTTATATGGGAAATTCCAGTGTATCCTTACTAACACCCCTGTAACTCCGGAAGCAAGAGTCAGAACCGAATGAAATTCAGCAGCAGTCAATGGTATTACTGTATCTTTCATTTGAAATCAAGTTTGTAAAAATCGGTAGAGAATTCGTTGGGGAATGGGTGTGATATTAGCTTAGGAACTTGGCTGGTTCCCCGGGGACGTCATGAACCGTCATAGGTGGCCAATGTGGTCAAAGCTGCTTTGATTGATCATTAGTGATCCAGACCCGCAAAATAGAGTAATGTTACATCTATTTTAATATGTTTTACATCATTTGAACATCATGGTGGTACCAGTTTATATGGGAATTTGCTGTGTGACCGTACTCTTCAACCCGTAACTCCGGAACCGGAAGTCGGATCAACTAAAAATTCAATAGCAGCTTATGGGAGCGTTATACCTTTCAGATGAAACTAAGTTTACGAAAATCGGTTCAGCCATCTCTGAGAAAATTGTGTGAGTTTAAATGACACACACACATACACACACACATACACACACACATACATACACACACACAGACATTTGCCGATCACGACGAACTGAATCGAATGGTGTATGACACTCGGCCCTCCGGGCCTCGGTTAAAAAGTCGATTTTTACAGTGATTGCATAGCCTTTCTTTATATGAGAAAGGCAAAACGTACAACATTGTTTATGAATGGCCCCCAAACAAACAAAGAATATTCCATAACGAATATCACGTAACATCGGTGATAGAGCATTGGGATCAAGGCCAAGTCCCCCCTGGGTCGTGCAAAACTGAGAAGCAACATCAATTTAGGCACAGATAGCAGACTTCCATTTATTTTCATTTCGTTTTGTTTTGTCTTTTCATTTGTTTCTCCTGCTACGATGTGTGCGGGAGAGCGGGACGGCAAAGGAAACGGAAAACCAGTGGCCCAAACAGATCAGGAACAGGAGGGAGGATTGCGAACAGGGAAACCGACAATAGAGGAGAAATCGTTTATTTATTTATTATAGCTACGATACTAATCACAATTGTTTTGCTTTTCTTGTTTCGTTTCAGCAAACCAAAATCTATACGGACTAGCACATACGAACAGTTAGGCTTTGTAGGTTCTCATCTTGAGAAATGACAATGACACTGTACGAGATGGCGCTGGGCCTGTGGCCTTCGACTGGCATGGTCCATTCTCATTGATTCGGAAGTCTTCTTGGCTGGTTGGTAGATATGTGCTCCTACTTGCAAGTTGATCAATTCGCTTGGGTGGGGGACATGTGGATCCTACTAGTTGTCGACTCTTTTGATCGTGAGTATGAGGCTAGTTCAGGAAAGGAGTGCAGGACTGGCACCTAAGAGATAGTTAATTATTCAGGACTTGTTCTTATGATTACTAAACTCGACCAAGCACACCGGCTCTCAGAAATGATAAGCAACCCTTTCGGGTCGGTGTGGTCTATTCGAGTCGAACCAGGCGGACATTCGGTTTATGGTTAATAGTGGATAAATATTTCTTATGCCTTTATTGGCAGAGATTCTTTTTGCGAAATCCTAAAATACCTTCACTGGTATAGCTACTCAGGATAATAATAATAGAAAAATAAAGGGTTTGCCTGGTCCATAATGTAATGAATATGTATATTGACTAGAACAGGGATAATCGAGTTATGTTATAAGATAGAGAAGAAACAGCACAGTTGAAGGAAAAGTATTCGCGAGTAAGGACTAATACTGCTAGTATGTTTACCGTTTCAGTTAATAGTCGATTGATCTGCTTCGGACCTAGCAGACATAAAGGAGATTAGGAAGAGACAGAAGCGGATTCAATGCAAAACGGCGTTACACGCTCTGAACTTGCGCCAAATAGTTTGTATGTATGTATGAAATTCGCGGACATCACGGCTGACTGCGATCTCTAATTTACTTAACAGTCGATTGATCCGCTTCTGACCTAGGGGACCCATGAGGAGATCAGGAAGAAAATAGAAGCGGAATCAATACGAAGTTTTAATTGCATCACTGACGACTTAGCACGCGTTGTTAGGAGCAGGATACATTGGACCAGACAAAATAGAGAACGTTACGTTAAGCTGCAGTCCCATCTGCCCGAGAAAAAAAAACTAATCACAATTATTTTGCTTTTCTTGTCTCGTTTCAGCAAACCAAAATCTCTTTACTATATTTTCATTTTCTGTCTCCAACTATCCTCTATGTATTGTATCTGAAACTTGTGGGACTGGTTAACAGCCGGCGCCTGCTTGTGGAAGAAACTGGTGTGCTATACGGACTAGCACATACGAACAGTTAGGCTTTGTAGGTCCTCATCTTGACAGAGTCTAGATGGGCGGATGAACGTCTGCCAGGGTGTGGGCTGAGAAATGACAATGACAATGTTTTACATTGCAGGATATGATAATTATTTATCGATGCGCTTTTTTGAAGGTAACTATGGTATTTGAGTATTTCGTCTGAGTTTATCAAATTCCGTAAGTGGTTTGTTATTGGGCTGGTCTCGAATTAAAGCGTTTTTAGCAATTCTTTGTAAGCTAAATATTGTGCTCTATAATGTAGTGGGAACTCACCAACTTCTGCATAGAGGACGTGATTAGGAGTCGATTGTAGATAACGGCAAGAGGTTCTAATTGCAAGGTTCTGTACTTTTTCAATTCTAGTTAGGTCTGTTTTGCAAGCTTTGGAGTAAACCGTCAAACCGTAATCTAACTGAGAACGAACTATGGAGTTATTTATCTTTTGTAAGACCTCGGGGTGGCAGCCGCCTTTCTTTCTACTCAACATCTTTAATATATTGATTTTCTTTCTGGCTTTATTTACAGTATGTGTGATATGCGCTTTAAAGTTCAACTTGTGGTCTATCCAGATTCCTAAATGCTTGTGTATAAATTTAATTTCTACTGGAGTATTGGTGATTTTTATATTGATATTTTCGGGGACGTTATTCATAAATACTATTGTTGCCGACTTATCGGGATTTACTTGCATGCCTAAATTGTCTAGTTCTGTGCATATTGTATTGAGTGTGGTGTTCATGTTATGGCTAGCTTCTATTGCATCTGTGCCTATTGTAACTACTGCTAAATCATCAGCAAATTGAATGAATTGAATCTTCTGTAATTTCGTGTAATTTGGTTGTAAAAATGTTGAATAGTATTGGTGATATCGGGCAGCTTTGAGGTAATCCTTTATTTGTAACTCTTTCTATTGTAGAACCATCATTTAGTGTTAATTGTATTGTTCTTTTATGGAGATAAAAATATAACCAGTTAACTATGTGTGTGGGAAATTCTTTTTCTGATAAGATCTTCAGTAGCTTAGAAATGTCAACGTTGTCAAATGCTTTAGACAAATCTAAGAAGGTGACCATGATACATTTTTTATCATTTTTTGCCTCTTGTATTCTGAGGACAAGATAATTAACGCAAATAATTGATGATGTTTTGCTTTTAAAACCAAAAGATTATTGAGACAAAATCTGGTTGGCATTGGTGAATTTAACTATTTCGCGTTTTTTTTTTAATGTTCATTGTTTTTAAAAAAAATTGGAATTAAGCATATCGGTCTATATGAATTGGATCTATTTTCATCTTTTCCAGGTTTGAAAATTGTGATTACTTTTATCTTTAACCAACTGTCTGGAATTATAAGAGTATTTAAGACATCGTTACACATGTTTGTTATTACTCTGATTAATTCTGGATTTTAGTGCTTCAAAATAAAGTAAGAAATATGATCGTGGCCTGGTGAAGAGCTGTCTTTTATGATTTGATTGTTTTGAAGAATTCCGTTACTGATAATTGTAGGTGATTTCAGAGCCGTAGCAACCTAAGGGGCAAGAGGGGGCTTTGCCCCCCCAAGCATTTTTCCGCCGCACCTAGCATTTTTCTCATATATGAAATCGATATTAGAAAGAAAAAAAATCAAATAAAAAGCAATAGAGATTTATTTGTATAGTTTATACTACTGCGTTCACTTTATTTTTATGTTGAACAATTATATTCCATCATTTTTTAACCTTCCGTCTCTCGTGCTAGTGCACTGAGTGCACGCCGCTCTCAAAATCTAGCGAAATCGTTTTAGGACACCAGCGGCTGCTCGTTCGGTGAGCCATTTGCGCGGCGGAGGGTTAATATAATTGCACCTTACGATGCTTTTGTGCGTTGAATCTTAAAAGAAATTCGTACACGTTTAAAAAATCTAGTCGTTTGTGTTCGAATGCCAGAAACGATAAATTGTTTAATCTATCAGTGGACACGTTAACACGTTGAGGTCGCATGATCCGTGTCAATGCCGAAAATGATGATTCCCATACTGCCGTTCCGGACGGAAAAGTTTCGATAGTTGCAAAAAGATTGTACACGTTTTCCATTCCTTGGCGCACCTTATACAGCTCTGTCAGTATTACAGTCTTGATTTTTTTATCTTCCGGCCTCTTCAAATTGTTGAATTTCTCATTCTTTGCGCGGATTTCATCGATGTATTCTTTGGCAATTTTTACAGAGCCGTAGCAATCCTGTTTTGCGTGAGGGGGCAATTTTTTTTATTAAACTTAACGTATATTTAAAGCAAGGGACTGGAAGAAAAAATATTTTTAATATTTAGAACCACAGTACTCAAGACGATTTGGTGTTTAATGTGGATGAAGCAATTGCGCAATGTCGCGACACGGATCCAATGTCACGCCCCAGGATCCCGAAGCTGAAGTATTCTTTTAAGTTAACCTGTTAACTTCAGGTCATGAATGGTAACGTGCTCCCAATTCACCTGGAATTTGTGCAGAACTTACTACAGTGGCAACCGTAAGATGTTTACGGTAGCGGAGATTGGAGAGTCGGATCTGGAACAACTCTGCCGCTATCATTTCACATACTGAGCTTCGCATGCTAGGAGCTCGCCAGCTGACGAAAAAACACAACACACTAATTCAGTAATGGAGTGTTTTATCGAAATGGCTAAGGCGTTACACTTCTATGACCAAATCAGCCACAAGAAGCCCAATTTCAGCGAAGGTCTACCGGATATCAGCGATGTTATAGCTTTGAATCAGTATTTGGGAGGTCCCCGTACAATATCGCGAAGGACAACAGTGGTTTAGGCGCGTGGAGAAATGACCAGGCGAAGAAATCGACGAGATGTTAGCTGTCTCCGTCGAAACCAATGATGTATGCGAGGGTACACAGTATCTTAGAAATTGGGCGTTACGCGAACCCCATTTATCGCCGGATTTCATCACCCGTGGTACCACAATTCTCATCCCCAAGGACATACCAATTACCTGTCTAAGAAGTCTGCACAAGATCATGAGCACCTTCATCACTACATACAGCCCACTATGAGAAGAATAGCACCAGAAGGACCAGAGGAGCAGAAGGGTGTAAAAAATACACAAGACTGAAAAGATCAAGTTATCCTCCATGCAATCATTGTTTGTATTTGTATTTGTATTTGTATTTATCATATATACACCAACAGGCAATTCAAAGCCACAATGATGTCTTAATGCTAAACTTATTGCTAACAGTCAAATCGTTACAAACTTTGATAAAAATAATAACAATACAGTGAAAAAATCAACAATGAAGGAATCAGCCGACATTACGGGTCCGTTGAAGGCTAGGTAAAATCATTGGCGTTGGGCGAGGCAAATTAAAGTCGAATGCTGATGAGACTCGGTTGACGATCCTTTGTAGGCCCGTAATGGCCCCGTGCATAATTAGTGCGTTGAAATGGCAATCGGAGCATGAGGTTGTTACGCGTTGTTCGAGGTGCAACATTTATGTTAATTTTTTCCAAGGTGGCTGAGCAATCCAGATGACCTCACAAAGTATCAGCATCAAACAAAGCCCTTGCTGTATTCCATTGAACAATCAGGGGTTCCAAACTAATCAGCTGGCACCGGCTTTCGTAACTTGGCAGACGGACGGGATCTCTCTACGGTAAACTACGAAGCGCAAAACGTAAAAAGCGCCGTTGCACGGACTCAATTCTCTCAATACCGTTGTTATAGTTTGGGCTCCAAACTTCGCAGCAGTACTTCAGGATTGAGTACGACAAAGAGCAGTACAGCGCTTTGAGACAATACATGTCAGTAAAATTTTTCGCTATCCTGAAGATGCATCCCAGCATTCGATATGCTTTGCTAACTGTATAAGAGACGTGCTGTTTAAACGCAAGTTGCGAGTCTCCTAGACACTCCTAGATCCTTCACCTGACTAACGCGTTCAATTTCAGTATCAGGTAGACAGTAGTTTAAACAAATCGGGTCTTTTTTCGTGAGAACGATGTCACCTAGCACTTTTTTGGATTTACACACATACGGTTCGTGTTACACCAGTCAGCGAAGGTTTCATACTGTGGTTGGAGTAATCTGCAATCTTCAGTAGAGCTGATGAGAAGAAACATCTTGACATCGTCTGCGAAGGACAGGCGTGGAATCTTCAGAACTAGATGAACGTCGTTGAAGTAAAGCAGAAACATCAGCGGTTCCAAGTGACTTCCCTGGGGTACTCCTGACGTAGAAATAAATGTGGGTGCCTGATAATCTCCAATGACAACCACTATTTCTCGACCTAAAAGGTAGGATCGAAACAACTGCAACAGACTATCGTTAATTCCAAATCTCTCCATTTTAGCGATTGTTATTTCATAGTTCACTTTGTCAAAAGCGGCAGATAGGTCTGTATAGATAACATCGGTTTGAGCGCGACGTTCCATACTCTCTGTTATGTATGATGTTAGGCAAAGCAGGTTAGTCGTTGTCGAACGGCCAGACATGAAGCCATGTTGATCGTCACTTAGGTACTGCCTGCAGTGAGCCTGAAGAGGTTCCATAATCACCAACTCTCGAACAACTTCGAGACAGCACTCAATGAAGTAATTCCCCGGTAATTATCGACGTCTCGCTTATTACCCTTTTTATGGACTGGGAACATGTTCGCGGACTTCCAGCAGGATGGAAAGATGCCAATTAGGCAATCCACCACGACGTTTGATTGACAATTCAGCGAGTGATTTTGTCAACAAGTTTTCTCCAGCGAACAGAAAAACCCGTCCGACGACCATACTTCGTTAGCCCGATTCGTTTGATGTTGGATCAAATCGGCGATTTTGTCAGACATCGCACCCACCCGAGTTACGTCGGAAGAAAAAATCATCTGATCAGAAATGCCTCATGGATTGCCTAATGGCAATAGATGCTCTAAAGATGCGAAGAAGGGGAAGTGCTAAAACGTCGACGTGCCTTTTTTAAAGTACTGAAGGGAAACCATCGGGTCCCGGATTGAAAGACGATTTTAACCGAGAACAAGCTCTGGTATTCATCTTTCATTGACATCAATAGCGCTTAGAGTTTGGCTCACAACCGGAACTTGACTAACAGCGAGTTCAATTTGATCAACTGTTAAGGCCTCATATGTGAACACATTCGCGAATTTCTCCGAAAAAATTCTGCACATATCTTGGGATATGATAGCTGTGCGGCCGTTGAAAGTCATAGACGACGGCAGTCCGGATTCCTTGCGCTGCTCACTCACAAATTTCCAGAAACGTTTTGGGTGCAACTTGAGAATACGCTGAATGTTTTGCTGATATCGAAAGAAACAATCCTGGCTAGCTCGTTTATAAGCATGGTTGAGACTGACGTAATAGTTTCTGAGTGGAATTGTGCGATACTTGGTCAACCTCCGTAGAGCAGCTCTCCTAATGGACTTCAGCCGTCGCATCGTGCTCGTTTGCCAAGGATGGCCAATTTGTTGATGATGAATTTCGGGACGTGTCTGTCAATAACATAACCCAAAACGTTGGAAAATGTTTGAACTGCTGTATCAACATCTTCGGGGTCCAGAAAATTTAGCCAATCGAGAATGGAGAAGAGGTCTGCGATGTTGTTGGAGAAGTAGTGTGTAACCAACGAAACATTAGTATACCGATTACAAGAAGACATACAACTCCATATCGCACTCGCTCCTCATCAAGGTATTAAAGATGTATAAAGCTGATCCTGTAGTCTAAGGTTCCTACGGCAGGTGATGGAGAGAGGAACGATAAAACTGCTCAGCTCAGAAGTGGAAAAGACGTGTTGCGGTCTAGAATGCTTCGCGTCATGAGGGGGACCTTCCAAGACGATTCTTTTATCCCGCACAGTAGGACACCTCAATGACTATCAGATAAGGTATAAAGAAAGCTCACCGGAAGAGACGTCCCATACTTTCTACGTGGACGACATCAAGATCTATGCTGACTCGACAGAACGACTGGGTGTAGTCATCAAACTAGCCGAAAGAATTGGTGGCGATATCAGCATAGCGTTTGACCTAGAGAAATGCCGATCTGCTCCGCTACTATCAGGGCGATTGGTCGAGACTGGAGACTGCGAGATCGACGATGGTGAGATGATTCGGCACACGATTCGAGGCGAATCATATCAGTATATCGGATTCCGGCAGCTCCTCGGGATTCGCCACACCGACATTTGGCTTAAGCTCCGAAATAACGTTCCATTATATTACTTTTAGGTGAATTAACTAAACGATATACTTCTGGAGATGCGCAATCATAAGGGCAAAAACTTCTCCGAACAATCTATACTTCTAAAGTTAAAGAGTTTAGACGCTATTAATTTTGAGCACGAAAACGACGTTTTAAAACACTGTGCAGAGTGGAAGTGGCTAGCTGTGCATGGTGCCCATCCACACCAGTTGGAGCAACCGTACATCGACAAGACTGCATCTAATTTTTGAAGAATTTGTGTTCTCATTCGGCCCTTCATTGTGCAATTTTCTATATTATGACAGATCGTCTAGGCGCGGTGTTTCATGAAGCGCGGCCATTTGCGGCAATGAAATTTCGGGTCGATACTATTTAACCCAGAATACAATATACAAATAGTCCTCTTGCTTTTTATTTGATTAATCTATAATTTCGCTCGGCGCAAAACGCGTGGGGGGGCAAAGCCCCCTCTTGCCCCTTAGGTTGCTACGGCTCTGTGTTGAGAAATCTTTTTTCAATATCAAGTAAGTGGTTTCCTACGTGGATATGTTATATATTTTTTGCTTTCTCCTATGCGACTCTTCTGAACTAAATATTCCGCAAGACGTTTGTTCGCCAATTCACCAGTGGGTTATGGTTTTCTCCGACATTGCGTCCGATCTTTCGTTGGTCCTATTCGTTAGATTGTAAATCGAATCTACGATTTTGAGGGACTTTGTGGTATATTGGATAGGATGACGGTCGAACCACGTGTCGCTTCTGGATTGTTCGAAATAAACTGTTTTGCCCTGTGACAATCTGCGGTGGTTTTCAACGAAAACCGGTTTTCATCCAAGTGAAGAAATTGTCCGTTAGATCACTCTGAAAGTGGATTTCGCTGATAATAGCTGTTGAAAACCTGCTCAGAAATGAATCAGAAACCGCTAGTGATCACTCGAAAACGCTATCAGTGAGTGGCGTTCGCGCGTACATGCGCAGGCATATGGTACCTCAAATTGCTATTTAGATTGTTTTATGCGCATATAATGCTGGTTTTTTAAATATACAAGAAATTTAATCGAAAAAAAAATTGCCCCCTCACGCAAAACAGCATTGCTACGGCTCTGGGTGATTTGGTGAATTTCATACCGAGTATTCTATTTCGTGTGATATGTTTGGGAAATTTAAATCCATAAATTGATTTGCTAGTTCTTTATTATTTAGTAATTTTAGGTTATGTTTCTGTGGAAATCCTCCACTGATAAGTTTGACGGTTGTCCATAGCTGTTTAATGTCGAGGTCCGGTGTGAGAGTGTCTGTGAGATCTTGGAAATTTTTTCTTTTCGCTTTTTTAATTTCTGTTTTCAATTTTGCTCTTGCTTTTTTAAATGCTATGAAGTTTTCTATTGTTAAGTTTTTAAGGTATATCAAATTTATCTTGTTTTTCGTTAAATAGCTGTTGGATATCGTTATTCCACCATTTTTTGGGTTGAATTTTTTATGCGGTTTATATTTTGTTTTTTCAATTTCGTGTTTGCTCAGTTGTTCTGGTGATGATATACTTTCTGGGTCTATTGAGTTTAGGTTTGCTATTGATTTTTTCTTGTTGATTAGAGTGGTGTTGTAAGTGAATTTTGGTGCTTGATTTATTATTTTTAGTATTATTATTTTATGATCTCCACAGATTTCGTCGTCTAATATTGTCCATCAATATTGAATAATCAGATCGCTTGTCGTGATCGGTAGCATGTAAAAGTGCTCTGCAAAATCACCCTTTTACTGGGTTGAAATCGATCTTGTTTTCGATAAGTGTATTTAAATTGCAATAGCATAGTCCGTAGTGGTACTTATTTAGTGAAATGAGAGTGGTTATACCGTGCATTCGTGCAATAAATCGAAAAGTGTCTCGAGAAATTCGTTTCTTCGGCATCTTTCGCGGCGAAACCGCACTATAGGCTACAGTGGGATAACGTGTATGTGGTGTAAAGAGAATGCATACATGCAAGACACTTGTGAAGCTAGCAATCTATATTGCTCTGGGTGATATAAGCAATCACCGTTAGTGATACTATCTACAGCGAAGCTATGATAAAGCATAAATTCCTACATTTCATTTTGTGTATTTGAATGCTCTAATCAGGTTTCTCCTGCAAAAAGCAAGCTTATCAATAATGGTAATGGGTGAACAATTGTCTGGATCCAGTACGACCTTCACTTGAGTGTGGTAGTGAATTGCGGGTATAACAGTTTCATCTGGCACAAGTATAAAAAATAATCAGGTATCGCTTGTAGTTTTACTATTCTTCTTGGTAAATGTGTTTCCAGAAGGTGCAGTATTCTGTACATTATGGAAGCAGTACTACTAATATAGTAGCTTTCGGGCAAATAATGTCAACTAGTAGAGTCCATATCTGTTGTAAAATGTTAGCTGCATATGCGAGACGTGCACACTGGTTCGGGGTGATTCAGATTTGGATTGACGATCACTTGGTCTCATTGGGGTTGTTCGTGGTCATGGAATGAGTTGTTCTGATTTCTCAAGTTTTGTGCTTTGGAATGAGAATGTCGGAGGCTGAGTGTTTGTGGCTCAAGATTTGGGTGGTACATTTTACTCACTTTCTGTTTTCTTGTTTCGAAGTTCGTGATGTGGTGGACAAGAGATACTCGGTTTATGACTACGTGCATCGTTTTGTGAGATTGGGTGGCTAGTCGTTCAAGTGATGGGTTATTACGAATGAGCGTGTATGTGATAAGTTGCTATTCTAACTTTACTATTACTAGTGAGGTTAGAGGGTATAACAGTTTAATCGGAGACGATAAAGTGGCGGGACTGTCTTTCTTTTCTCTCTTCATTCGACTGTTGTTGTGCACAGAGCTTCAGTGCGATTCTTCGATAAAATCAGAAATTCTTTTGACAATCGTTCTACATATCGGTAAGTGACTCTTTATATTGTTATATTAATTTCTATTGTATTACGCTAAATCGTTTCTAGGTATGGAATCTGAATCTGAAGAACAGCTATTGAGTCCAGATCGCCTCGTTTCGAAGCGCCCTGCGAAGTCGCCTGCTTTCGGAGTAGACAAACGCTTGAAAATTAAAAGCGGGAATGAGTTGAAACTCATAGTGAAAAGAGCACGTGGGGACGTGGACGATTTCTTCTTCGGAAAGCTTTCGTTGGAGCTGAGTAGACTCCAGCTATCAATCCCAATTGACGATCCGCAGCCGAGATTTTACGGTTCTGGATATACTCTTGGTATCGCATGGTTTTATGCCACTGACGTCATGAGCTTTGATTGGCTTAAGTCAGCTCTTTGCACCTTGAAAGAAGAAGGCGTTGTACCAGAATTCAACGTTCTTCCGTACACACCTTTACCATCATTACGTAGAGCAATCATTACAATTCCCAATACGCCTCGATTGGGAAATAGAGCTGCATTCGTGGCTCTACAAACGATTTCACGATTGAATAAAAACCTTTCAACTAAGTTCTGGCAGGTCGTGAAGATCTTTCCAATAGAAAATAGGATGCACTCCATTATTCTAGCCATCGATGAAAAGTCTGTGGCCCAAATTGAGCAACAATCAAATCAAATTTATTATTCTTTGTCACAAATTCGAGTTAAAATTTACCCTAAAGCTAAACAATCCTGATTCTGTAATGCACCATTCAATATATTGTGAATTAAAGATTCTTATATCATAATCAACTTTGACAACTGCTTTCATTCAATATGACGGAAAATATGCTGACCTAAATGGAAAATTAAGCGACTGTTCACATAGTTGTACGCAACATTTTGGTAGTGCGATGTCTAGTACTAGTAACGCAGCTTTGTTTCCACTTTTGAGGGTTTACATTTAAAAAAAAACATTCGGTTGCCCGTTTCCATTGGCTTGGGAACGTCGGTTCCTTGAGAGTGGTTTTCTGCTTTTCGGGGGCAGAAATGCCTCAAATTTTAATGTTTGTGTTGTGATTTCCCTGCACTTATTTTTCACCTTTCCTCTCTCCTGCTCCCTAATCCCTTTCCTCATTTCCCCACGGGAAAATGATGAGAGGATATGGCTAGGCACAAATCTCCGAATAATCTGGGGAACGTGCCGTTTAAGCCAATCTAAACTGATTCCTGATAAGGTATATCATAAATTTATCTTGTTTTTCGTTAAATAGCTGTTGGATATCGTTATTCCACCATTTTTTGGGTTGAATTTTTTATGCGGTTTATATTTTGTTTTTTCAATTTCGTGTTTGCTCAGTTGTTC
Organism: Topomyia yanbarensis; assembly: GCF_030247195.1. NCBI lineage: Eukaryota > Metazoa > Arthropoda > Insecta > Diptera > Culicidae > Topomyia > Topomyia yanbarensis. The sequence goes on along the minus strand of NW_026683780.1, from coordinate 73,561 downwards.
TGGTGATGATATACTTTCTGGGTCTATTGAGTTTAGGTTTGCTATTGATTTTTTCTTGTTGATTAGAGTGGTATTGTAAGTGAATTTTGGTGCTTGATTTATTATTTTTAGTATTATTATTTTATGATCTCCACAGATTTCGTCGTCTAATATTGTCCATTCTGTTTGTGGGGCAAGGCAAGATGTTACTATGGTCAGGTCAATTGCGGAAGATGTTTTATTTGGATGGTTTATCATTGTTGGTGAGCCGTCATTTTGTATAATCATGTTTCTGTTTTCTATCGAATCTAAAATTAGTTCACCTCTTGGACAAGTTTTATTTGCCACATTCCATACTGAATGATGTGCGTTGAAATCACCAGCAAAAATTGTTTTACAGCGACTTTGATCAATCAAGTTAAGAAGGCTAGTGAGAGGATTTTTTATTTGGTTATTATTTATAGGGCTCGGAGGTATGGAAGTCGAAACAAATAAAAGTGGGTCGATTGTATTCGTTGTTTTAATTGCTATTGCTTCAACTGGTTGTGTGTCTGGGAGGTTAATTTCTTGAAATGCTATTTCGTTTTTTATCAAAAATGCTACGCCACCATAGCCTTTATCTCTCGCTTTTTTGATAAATTTATAGCCCGGAAATTCGAAATCTTCTTCAGGCTTTAACAAAATTTCTGATAACATAGCAATATCGATATTGTGTGTTTGTAGCAAATTAGTGAGAAGTGAACGGTTAGCAACAGGTCTTATGCTATTGATATTGTTCTGTAGTATATTAAGATTGCGAAGTGAGCCCATTATTGTTTGTTGGGTGGTTTTAATGGTTGTAGTATTTCCGGATTTATTAGTTCGCTCAACTGCTCATTAATGTTTGTTAGAAATTTATAGTTTGTTCCTTTTTTCTGGCTGTTTTCTGAACTATTTTCCGTTATTTTTTCTTGGATTTCTTTGATTATAGTTATGAGTTTGTTCAGATTTAATTATTTGACTATTTCAATTTTGAGTTTATTTACTATTTGGGTCAATTCAAGTTTCGTGATGTAATTAGATTCATTTTCGGTCTGAGTATTGCTTGCAGTTGTGACTTTACTAGTAGTTTGTAACGGTTTTTTGTCAGCTGTCGGTTTATTTAGTTGATTTGTCGTGTTTGTTTCTTCCGATGTGTTTAGCGGTGTGATAGGGGGGGGGGGGGACTCTTTTAGTGACTGCAGTCGTTGTTGTACCTGTGATTGTCTGGGATAAAGTTTATTGGCTTCGTCAAAGGAGAGTTTGTTAAATGCCATGGCTTTGCGGATGTTGTCTTGTCGGGTTCTTTCCTTGCATTCTGGGTCAAATGCCTTATGACCTTCATTACAATGAAAGCATTTTTTTAGTGATTTGCAGTCTTTTCCGTCCGTCTTTTGTCCGTTCAATGAGCAGTTGCTGCATCTGACCTGTTCTGATTTACATACCTTTGATGTGTGACCATAGCGTAAACATTTCCAACAGAATTTGATTGGGAACAAATATACATCAACCCTTGTTGGGATTGTATATATTGTAACATTTTGTGGTAGTTTTTCCCCTTCAGCGTAAATTTTTATCGAGTAAGTAGGCTTAAGATTTTTATCGACTAACTTTTGTATTCTCTCAACTTTAATAATTTTTATTCTTTCGCATTCGAGGTTCTTCAGCAGTTACTCGTCCGTGAATGATATTGGAATGTCCCTGATGACCCCGATTGTTTCTTGGTACATCTTAGGAACGAATATCTTGTATTTGTATGTCTCTGACAGTATTTTGGAATTAAGTAAGCTTTCTGCATGTTTTGGGTTCTCAAATATGATTTTATATCGGAATTTACCAGCGGGTTTAAGTTCTTTATATTGAGTGATGTTTATGTTGTGAAGTAATTTGGCTATTTCCATTATATGTAGTTTGCAATTTTCGTCTGTAGGTTCCATAATGAATGTCTTGTAAATTTTGTTCCGAATCCATCCATCTTAATTTTCGTTTTCGAATGCTTGTCGGTTTTCGTCGGTTCGTTTTCGTTTGTCTTTTCCAGTTTTTCATTCATGTTCGAGTTTATGTCTTTTGTGGTTTCTATCGTAGCTCTTCTAATTTGAGTCTTCTTGTCCTTTTTCATTTTTTCCGTTGGTAATTTACCCTCTTCGTCCGAAGATAGAACAAACTTTCTGCGACCCGTCATAGAGGCGTCACTCGCCGACTCATATCCCGTACCAGACCCATCATCATGGTCGGGACCACGACGTCCATCCTCATCTAACTCCATGTTTTCCTACGAGTCTCGTCCGAGACTACGTAGGTGAAACGTAACCTACCTTATTTGTATGTAAGACCGAAAAATAACGGAGTTAGTCAATTCGCGATTCACACACTTTTTCACAATGCAACAAAATGGCCGGAAAGGCACTTTCGATGAAAATCAAATTTTGAGGTTAGCTTTTTTTCTCTCTAAATAACCGCGTTTCGCGCTATGATACACCTGGTATACTTTCCAACCGCACTGCACAAAGACTTAAGGGAGAAATGTTGAACCAGCTGAACTGATTGGTCGTTTTGCGAGCGATGAGCGTTCATTATATTTACAAACGGGATAGAAAACAGTGCTGCTGAATAAATTATGGCTGCTTCTCATACACATCTATATTTCATGCCAATTGCATAAAAGTCCTGAATGACGATATAGCTACGTGTATTGTGAGGGGCGACTGACTCTAGTATTTTCGATTCAGGCTAACGAGACGTATTTGTGTATTTTCACGAAATGGCATGTATTTTGTGTATTGATGAGTATTGATTATTTCTTTAACAATTCTTACGTATTAGCGCATTAAAAACGTATTTGTGTATTGTTCACGAAATGCAATGTATTATGCGTATTGATGAATTATTTCATAATTCTTATGGATTAGTGTACTAAAACGTACAATTGTATGCACGCATTGTATTTTTGTTGAATAATCAATTCAAACCGAATGTTACTGAATTTTGACGTTTAAATGTTATTGTAGAATGCACGTAGAATAATTTCATAAACGCAAATAATAAAATTAGTACAAAAGGAATTACCAGTGATTTTTCAAGATCAACGAACAATTCAGCATTATGCCAAATTTTATTATTTAGAGAATTAGTGACTTCTTCAGTTTGCTTCTACTGGAGAGAAGCAGGAAGCGGGGAGATTTACCAGATATGCTGCTATTGTTGAACCAAGGCTGATGAACATGTTATTGAAGTAACCTTTATCTTTAGTTTGGTGAAAACTAATTAGGCTTGCTGAATTCTAATTAGTCCTACCCAATGGTAATGTTTGAGCAACACGGTATTATATTTAATCACTGCAGTATTTTCTAAATTTATTTAAAAAATTGAGATGCTTCTCAGTAAAATTGAGATGCTCCTCAGTAAAATCAGCCGAAATTCCTACTGGCTATACTAGACTCGGTTGTGTCACTAGAGCCTGAATTCTCGCAGAATCCAGCCGGAATTCCAACTGGACTTAGAGTTATGGCTGAATTCGACTCGTAATCAGAGCTTAAAAAAATTGACATCGCTGCATAAGTTTGAAAGAAAACGAAATTCAATTCATGCCCGCTGCGATAAATGAAATTTTTGGTTCGTTTCCATCGCTATTCGTTCTCCCGACGCAGCTCTTTCAGGTACGGATATGTTCGGTTTCAGAAGCAAAGTGAATTTTATTTCTATGCTGGCTCTGAGAGGGATTAAAAGTACACCATCGATTAAAAGTGCACCAGATATAGATCCCCCAGTTCACTTATGCTCGAAAATGTAAAAGATGCTAACTTCTGCCTTCAAACTGTCGACATAATAACAAATGAATGCTTTGGTTGGTGAATGAATTTATATTTCCGCTACACTGAAGCATTCTATTCTGCATGAAATTTCAGTCAGTTGGAAAGTGAATGAATGAGAGAGGCGTTGAATCTGAATGTAGGTTTCGGTAAATGCAAGCAGAAATAGGTATCTCATTTTGAAATTTCGTAACACTGCTCGGATTGTTGTGCTTTGTATAATTTTTTTATTATTTTGATTGTAGAGTTTTTAACCTTAGAGTCATTCTCCTCTTTTCTGGTTAGAATAATCTCTTGTGGAAAAATTTCTAACCCTATGTGCGGGGTTGAACCCAGGTGAGCTGCGTACAATCTTGTGTTTTGCATTCTCAAAATGATCCATCGCAATGTAAACTTCGAACTTGCAAGATTTTAGAGCTTCACTATTTAGGGTAAACATTAAACCATTGTTTATGTCGATAAAACGAGCGAATTCTTGATCAAAAATTTCCTACTGATGCTGGCAGGAAGTTTCGGATTTACCTCACGTTCACGTCCCCTGGGAGTATTTTCAAATGTACGGGATGTTTATTTTCTTTAAAGATTATGGGATTATTCCTTTGAATCAAACTAACAAGAATGCTGATTGATTTCTGCCTACTTGTCATTCTAATTATTCACCGATTCTGAATCCGTTTGCTGGGAGTCCCAATTGAAAAAACATACGCTATGTCATACACCCTTATTCTTGATTACGATGTTTCGAATCGTTTCGATCGAATCGATGAATTGTCTGATTTGGGAAAACTAGTAGTTTGACTGGTCTACGAGCAACAGTTGAAGGTGTACAACACAAAATCTCGTCTGATACTCTGTCGTGTGAATTTCAGAAATATGATACCACTAACTACTACTACACCCAAAACAATTTCCCAATGCAAAAAAGGCATTACATCCTTTCGTGCATATTCCGAATTAGAATCATGCTTTCTTCGCATTGTAGACCAAGCATAGCTACGGCATTATACCAACACCGCTGGATTCATGATGAAATAAATTTATTGAGAATACACGCTACCATATTATCTGCCCGCATGTAAAAGTATTAGTTGGTTTTGCTTGCTGAGTCTGCCAAAAAGGTGGTGTATTCTATATATGAATACCTCTGTGGTATTTGTAAGAACTTCTGTCTTCATACACAGTTACGCTGTTTTGTCTGCGAACAGCTCAATTTCAACCACAATAAACGCGTGAGCAGTTTACGTTCACGATAGTGTGTGATATACGCGTTGTTATTTTCCCATAGCGAATGGTTTTTGCAGTAAAATCTTTCTCTCTCATTCTGTGCTTCAGAGAAGAGTGGAAGAAAATGATTTGTGCTCAGATTGATTTGCGATGATCGTTGCCCAGGGCGATGATGTGCGCTGGATTCGCATGTTAGGGAAATAATACAAACTGAAATGAGTAACTACCACTGCTGCTCAAAAGTGCAAAACCATGTCATCACTGCCCTTATAGTTTGATACTTTAAATTTAGATACTTTTACTGCGAAATAGTGATATGATATCACCTGAAAGTACTGTTGATATGAGGAATGCCAGAAATGATTGGCGGACGGCTTCTATCCGACAAATGTTGAATTAACTTGTTAACCCAATATTCCCATATAGGTAACTTTATCCTGCGTATAGTGCGCTTAAATAATCATTAATCATTATTTATGAACCTATCTAGTGGCTAGAACTCGCATATCGCTGGTAAATTTAGGGTTTAGAGAACGCTGAAAGCTCAACATATCAAAACAAAATCATCATCCCCACCAATTTGATGTTGCTATAAAATGTTTTCTCCAATATGCATCATGTGATCAGTAGAAAGACGAAATGGAAACTGGTCCTTGAGCGTGTATTAGTATTTTCAGAGCGCACATGTATCCGAGTGGACATGTCCTTTACATGTGTATTAGTGCGGAGTCATTTTAATACTAATACTCCGATATCGTTAAATTCACTAATACATTCCCAACTGTGGGTTTGTGTAAGTTTCTGTGGTGTAATCGCCTTAATGCATTTTTGTCCCGTACCAATATCGCTTTATATGCATTATACCAGTTACAATGAAAAATTCTCATTAGAATCATGCTTATTCGCATGTAATTCATGCGGTTCGCGTTTTGGGTGTACTAAGTTACAACTAAACTACATAACAAAACATGGAAATTCACTAAACTCTATTCGATTCATGTAGTAAATGGTAGAGGTACTTTTTATCGTTTGCATGTAAGCAGGGTTGTGCAAGTACTTTTAAATAAGAATACACTTAAATATTGATTTCGGTTGGGTAAATGTAAATGTCTGGATTTATCCGAAAATGTCCGTTCCTAAGAGAGTATTACTAACGTATTTAGGCTCAACTGATTTCCTTTAAATTATATCGCAATTCTTCCCGCTCGGAGTCTAAACATGCAAAGATACTAGTCACTAGGTCACTAGTCATTTATCACGACGTACCACTCGTTGCTTCCAAACCAAGATATGAACCATGCCTTATCGACATTGGTTTCAATGTTTGAGAAGGATATTCAGCTACATTATGTTGTGTTCGGTCCGTCGGAGAGGTGGACCAGCAGAGGCAGGTACAGCTTCTGAGCAGGATAGTGAACTTCCGAAACACTATTACGAGTAAACCGGGAAAAGGGTACTCTTCTTTATAATTAAAGAAACATTTCTATTCACTTTGTAATCACGTACTGCAAAAAGAGACTGATGTCTCGAATGCAGATGTTTTTATTTTGATTTCTGCAAAGGTAGTTACGCCAAAAGAGCGTAACCTAATTTAGGGTATAATTTAGTGTAGTACTAAATTATACCCATTTTTGGGTACACAACAGTCCTTCCCATTTAGGAAGAAAATTATACAATTTTCGAAAAGAAATTACAAAGCTGGAAACAAAGCCTCGCCGTCACACGACAATCCTTTTGCCGCTGACCAAATAAGCCGCGGAACTTCCATAAGCCGTAAAATCTCTTCGTGCTCCAGTCGTAATTCTTCGTTGCTACCATTTTCAGCATGCTCGATGATGGTAGCTTTTTCTCGTCCCTCGTTCTGTTTACGCGATCTGGCCGTAGTCCGCGCGTATGACCGAACCATCAAGTCCAGATTTTCAGAAATTCTAAGCTGAGTACGATAGACGAGAATTGGAATGCTTCCAATTTGAATCTGGGAAGTATTAATATAAAATCTTTTTAGACACGTTACTGTGCAAGGAATACATTTTGTATACCACAGCTTATCTCCCATATATAGGTTATTTAATAACATTCCAGAAATTACTAGGGTTCGCAGTACCGACCCTTTTTGGCGAGAACCGGTACTACGGTACTGAAGCCCTCAGTACCGGTAAAGTACCGGTACTCGAATATTGTTTTTAAAAATTCGAAAAAAGCTTCAAACTGAAATTGAATGCTCAAACTGATGATCTTATTCTCAGATGATTGATTTTTGCTGATCAAAAAACATGTTTATTGTTTTTAATTGCTTCGGAATGGCAAGACTGATTTCACAGAAGATATTTTTCGTATAAAGCACCTTCCTTTATTTCGAAATCTAGGCCACTTTGAAATCAATAACTGCTAAATGGTGTGACTTTCGTCGACTTGAACAGATGGTGAATGTATGAAACCCTATTAACAACAATAAATCAAAGCGAGAATGGCAGTAAATCCGACCAGGTTAATCGCATTTCCTCTCTTGCTTTTCTGAAAATTGTTTTCGAACTTTATGTCGTTTGCCTACTATTCTCTACGCATATCCAGGCTCTTTGCTTTCCTGTTAAATTATGGAATTTTGCTGAATTTTCCGATCACCAATAATTACAAATCGCCCCATTTGAATTAGTTCACTAAGTCTAAAACTATTAGCTACTAAATCACTGTTCGTTCTATTATAGATAAAGGTTTAAGGCCCCCGTCGGGCAATCCGCCATTTTTCGTGTTTTTTGCGGTTTTTTATTTTATTTTCAAAGAAAATGACAAAATATGGAAAAAAGAAAAAAATCACGACCTAGATAATTGTTTTTACTATGAATTGGCCGAAATGGAAAATTCAAAATTTTCCAACTCGGAAAACTGTGTGCTTTTTCCGGTTGAAAAAGCACACAGTTTTTGCAATCATGTGTTTAAAATTTTGATTTTTCCAATACAACATAGCTAAACAATTTTTCTAGGACGTGATTTTCTCCGATTTTCCATATTTTCCGCTTTTCATTGAAAAATTTCCATTTTACTAGAAGCAGTTTTTCCACCTGCACAGACACAACTAAAGTAAAATTTGTATGTATAGGTGCGCAAAAGTGGAGCAATATTTTTAACCTGCTGTTTCTTCGATATTTCCTACAAAACTACCCAAGTGTTGCATATGTACGGATTCGTTAGAAACCAAGGAATCTGATGGTACAAAGAAAAAATCGTTTTGGAAAACTTCATAACAGCGTTTTTCAATTTTCCTCGCGATACGCAGTGTACCGTCGCACGCAAAACAGCGTGGAAAGATACGAAAAGAAAAACAAGTGTACTAAAAGTTATCCTTGGGTTGATGCAGATGGCGTGCTACGAAAGCTCGAAATATCGAAAGCTTTTAGCACAACTGTTTTTGAGTAATTCTGAATGTAGAAATAGTTGAAAATGATTTCAAATAAATTTCTTCATTGACACTTGATGATTTTCGATTCTCTTGGGAGATTTATGATATTTTATTATTTTACGAGACTGAAACAAACCGCGATGCTATTTTATCTTTATACGCCAAATAATGGAAAAACATTTTCTATTTTGAATTTGCATGTTGACATTTGATGATTTTGAAACCGATGATCGTTTGAAACCAACGGTTTTGTGTTGAATTGATAACACATATTTAAAACCTGTTTTAATCCACCTATAGGTGCAATTGTGCCTTTCTCATTTCTCCAAACTATAATTTAATCGCTGGTTCGTACAATTTAACATTATGGAAATGTCTTTAATTCTTATTACACTTGGTAAGTATATATAAGAGCACCTTTTTGCATTCATCGCGGTATCGGTTTGAATCGGAGTTTTCTATGTGATCGCACTCCACAACCCGTAACTCCGGAGCCGGAAGTCGGATGGAGATGGAATTTAATATCAGTTTCCGGGGACGCAACACCTTTCATTTGAGACTAAGTTGATCAAATCGGTTTAGCCATTTTCGAGAAACCAATATAACCGTTATTCTGAATTTGGATGCTTCCGGATCCGTCGATGGTGGCCAGTGTGGCCAAAGAGACTTTGAATGACTGCTGGTGACCTAGATCTACAAATTCAACAGTTGTGTTTACATTTTGGAAAAAATTTCACATTTTTACATTCATCGCAGAATTCGATAGAATCGGGATTTGCTGCGTGATCGTACGTATCACCATGTAATTCAGGAACCAGAAAATTCCGAGAAACCGATGAGGACAAATCAACAAATTATGTTTTGTAACCATACTCTTCAACTCGTAATCCGGAACAAGACGTCAGTTGAAAATAAAATTCAATAGCAACCTATGGGAATATTATACCTTTCATTTGAATCTTAGTTTGTAAAAATCGGTTCAGCCATCTCCGAGAAACCGATGTGGACATTTTGTTAACAAATCCGCACATACACACATACATACATACATACACACACATACATACACACAGATATTTTGCGATCTCGGCGAACTGAGTCGAATGTTATATGAGACTTGGCCCTCCGGGCCTCGGTTAGAAAGTCGGTTTTTGGAGCAATTGCATAACCTTTCTATATGAGAAAAGCAAAAGAATAACATTTAATTAGCTTAATCAGCATGAGTTCGATGTTATCTTCAAGTGATTATATTTTGAAATGTTGGTGGAATGGGTTTGAAAGTGGAGGGAATGGGGGGTTAGTAGAGTGGGAGTGGAGGATGCGTCAGAAATCCTTCATCTTATTTCGGTATACGGGGTGGATGAAGGAAATGCGGGCGTGAGGGTGGTCCAAGGGGAGGGGAGTGATGAAGGAGGGAGGTGTAAGGGCAAGACAAGGAGAGGGAGGGGCGGCGACGCAATACTCAACTGCATATTTTGCCTTCCATTTGAGACTTGGTTTGAGAAAATCGGTTCAGTCATCACCGAAGAACCGATGTGATTTTAATTGTGGAATATGCCCGGAATTCCGGACTTCCGGAATCGTCGATAGTGGACAATATATTCAAAGAATATTTGATTGGCAATCAGTGATCTAGATCTGCGATTAGAAGTAATTTGGTGACCATTTCAATAGTTTTTAGCCTCTGAGGTATTACGATTGTACCGATTTATATGGGAAATTCCAGTGTATCCTTACTAACACCCCTGTAACTCCGGAAGCAAGAGTCAGAACCGAATGAAATTCAGCAGCAGTCAATGGTATTACTGTATCTTTCATTTGAAATCAAGTTTGTAAAAATCGGTAGAGAATTCGTTGGGGAATGGGTGTGATATTAGCTTAGGAACTTGGCTGGTTCCCCGGGGACGTCATGAACCGTCATAGGTGGCCAATGTGGTCAAAGCTGCTTTGATTGATCATTAGTGATCCAGACCCGCAAAATAGAGTAATGTTACATCTATTTTAATATGTTTTACATCATTTGAACATCATGGTGGTACCAGTTTATATGAGAATTTGCTGTGTGACCGTACTCTTCAACCCGTAACTCCGGAACCGGAAGTCGGATCAACTAAAAATTCAATAGCAGCTTATGGGAGCGTTATACCTTTCAGATGAAACTAAGTTTACGAAAATCGGTTCAGCCATCTCTGAGAAAATTGTGTGAGTTTAAATGACACACACACACATACACACACACACATACATACACACACAGACATTTGCCGATCTCGACGATCTGAATCGAATGGTGTATGACACTCGGCCCTCCGGGCCTCGGTTAAAAAGTCGATTTTTACAGTGATTGCATAGCCTTTCTTTATATGAGAAAGGCAAAACATCTTTGGCTTTATTCCAAACAATAATGGAGGCTAGCCATATTGAAAATTATTTAGAAGTTCCATAAATTATCACATGTCACAATTTTTTGTAAGATTGGTTTTATTTCTCAGAAACCGATTTCCACACAGCATTGATGAAAACCTGATGAAATTTATAACAGTTGAAGCAAATATTTTCGACATTCCACAAATACCAACGAACGATTTTTTGGGATCCCTATAATTAATTTTTATACTGGATTTGACTGCTTTGAAACATTTTTGAACACAGATGTTGTTTCCTGTTTTCAGAAATGCAAGAAATCTTAGCAAAATTTCTTCAGATTCTCATGTAATAATTATCATACTGATACTTGGATTTAAAAAATTTTAAATAACGCATTTTGCGAGATTGTAAACCAAAAAAATATATTTGTTTTGATAATATTTCTTTTTCTTTTGTTTTATTGAGATTCGAGAGTAGGTATCACGAAAATCACGCTGAAAGCAACAACTTTTTTTGTTTCCATAGCGTTGTTACGCCAAGAAAATTTGAGTTTTTCAGGAAGTATATTTTATAACGGCCGTATCGTATTTCATTTATGAGTCAATCAATAGTCCCGACCAGGACGATTGAAAATGAATCACTTGATAATATTTTATCGCTTTATTGAATGTTAAAGTTCATTGAAATAAGGAAATAATAATTAGATCAATTTCATTTTTTCCGTTGAATTTTTGAAAAACTTTTATTTGGCTCTCTCTAATCAATTTACTTACTACACTTCCATTGACTTACAACGATTTATAGAAAAGATACGATAAATCGTGTATTGTAAATGATATGCGTAGTTTGAACTACCATAAACCCATTCTCGCGGAATACGTCTAAAGGATTGACTGAATGGATTTGTTTGAATATTCCAACGTTGGAAAACACAAATCTGTCACGTAGTTTTAAAAATACCCACATGGCTCCCTGTAGATCACCTGACAAAGGATCTGAAATCCAAATCGATTACTTTCAAATCAACAGAAAATGCTTTAGTAGTTATATTGGTCAGGAAGGTTGTGCTACCAGGTCTACGTCCAGCAACTGGCGGTAGCACTCCTGACAGAAGAATATGTACTTACTTGGTTAATTTTGAGCTCTTTGAGGAATAATATTTTTTCTGAATTGCGCAATTAATTTTTCATCGTTTTGTTTTACAATTTCCAATATGGATTTTTTATAATTCCACAAATGATAAAAAAGTTCTCCAAGGTTGTCTACATACTGAATTTTGATACAGTCGGGTCTCCTACTACGGTGATTCCTACTACGTGGATTCGTATTGTGCGGTACCCACATAATAGGATTCACTTAGCCTATGGGACTTCGACTAATTGGGGCTCGAATATTTTATCTGAGTTAACATTTAGCACCATACTTTATTTGGTAAAGTTGTTTTGTGTTTGCTTAGACCTATAATTGAGAGCAATTGGATATCCAATTAATTGATAACTGCAGCGCCAGGGGTGCTATACAATAGAGTAAATAAATCTAACCTCTCGTAAACGCAACTATCATTGAATAAGTTTAACGTGAGCGTACCAGCTTTCAGCACAATGTGGAATTTAGTATGTCACAAACGTCTAATAACTTAGAGGAGATGGTGTTCTCGGAAAAAATTTAGAGAAGGTTAAGAGCTACGCGATTATGGACAAAACTAATTGAAATAGATAGACCAGGCGGCACTAGTGAGCATGTATTATTTTTCAATTTCTGAATCTCGAGAACATTATTTAGAAGTGTGATGTCTTCGGCAATATTCATCAGTGAGTCGAGTGGTACCCGACGGCGAATAGATAATTACAGAATTCGCCCATCAGGCGGCGCTAGGGAAACTAAAACTTCCAATTCATGTTAGGTAAAGTTTATTAATTTAGGAAAATGACGTTTTCTGGAATGTAATCCAAGTCACAATTGAAGTCTTATCACGCTACAAGTGCAATCTAGGTTGTATGAGTGGCTATAAAACCACCATAAAGCCTAAATTGTTACTGGGGCAAGGACTATTTAATGATGTAATGATTAAATTGGATATCACCCTCAACGCGGCGCTAGTGAGCACACACTTTTTTATTGCGATATCCCAAAATAGGAAGGTGGGGAAAAATTTGGGAGGACTATCAAATTGATTTTGATAGAAAGAATCCTTCTGTATCGATTTTGTTGGCTATTTTCGGCAAATTTGAGACTAAGAGAAACGAAAGCAATGAAATTGAAAGACGGATAGGTATTCTAGAGCGAATCAGTTATAAACTTAGAACGGAAAACTAGAACTAGGCAGGCTCATATGGGCATGATCGAAAGGAAATGTGAAGAATTCTTTGCCTTCTGCAGAGTAGGAGTTGGGCGTTTCACCCAAGTCTACCGCATGGTCTATGGTAGAACATAACTCATCATCATGTTTTACCGCCGACGCCGACCGTTTCTCTTAGTCTCAAATTTGCCGAAAATAGCCAACAAAATCGATACAGTAGAACCTTGCGGCAATTAAAACATAGTAACAGAAAGAATCCTTGCAGAATGATTCTGTTTCCCTGTCATGCATTCATCAGAAGAAGAAAATTTTAATGCCATGTGTTTTCAAGAAATTTCCATGATCAGTAGTGGAAATTGGTGGGTTGGAAAAATTTTGATTTTTATAGAAAGAAATATTTCTGTTTACGAAACCATGCAGGATGATTTTGTTGGCCTATCCTGTATCCATCAGAAGAAGAAAATTTTATTGCCATGTGTTTTCAAGAAATTTCCATGATCAGTAGTGGAAATTGGTGGGTTGGAAAAAATGGGAGCACGATAAAATTGATTTTTATAGAAAGAATCCTTGCAGAATGATTGTGTTTCCCTATCCTGCATTCATCAGAAGAAGAAAATTTTATTGCTATGTTTTTTTCAAGAAATTTCCATGATCAGTAGTGGAAATTGGTGGGTTGGAAAAAATGATAAGACGATAAAATTGATTTTTATAGAAAGAATCCTGGCAGAATGATTCTGTTTCCCTATCCTGCATTCATCAGAAGTAGAAAATTTTATTGCCATGTTTTTTCAAGAAATTTCCATGATCAGTAGTGGAAATTGGTGGGTTGGAAAAAATGGGAGGACGATCAAATTGATTTTTATAGAAAGAATCCTTGCAGAAACATTATGTTTCCCTATCCTGCATCCATTAGAAGAAGAAAATTTTATTGCCATGTGTTTTCAAAAAATTTCCATGATAAGTAGTGGAAATTGGTGAGTTGGAAAAATTGAGAGGACAATAAAACTGATTTCCATTGAAACAATTGTTTTTGCTTAGGAAACCTTGCAGGATGATTTTGTTGGCCTATCCTGAAGAAGAAAATTTTATTGCCTTGTGTTTTCAAGAAATTTCCATGATTACCAGTGGAAATTGGTGGGTTGGAAAAAATGGGAGGACGATAAAATTGATTTTTATAGAAAGAATCCTTGCAGAATGATTGTGTTTCCCTATCCTGCATTCATCAGAAGAAGAAAATTTTATTGCCATGTGTTTTCAAGAAATTTCCATGATCAGTAGTGGAAATTGGTGGGTTGGAAAAAATGGTAAGACGATAAAATTGATTTTTATAGAAAGAATCCTGGCAGAATGATTCTGTTTCCCTATCCTGCATTCATCAGAAGAAGAAAATTTTATTGCCATGTTTTTTCAAGAAATTTCCATGGTTGGAAAAAATGGGAGGACGATAAAATTGATTTTTATAGAAAGAATCCTTGCAGAAAGATTATGTTTCCCTATCCTGCATCCATTAGAAGAAGAAAATTTTATTGCCATGTTTTTTTCAAAAAATTTCCATGATCAGTAGTGGAAATTGGTGGGTTGGAAAAAATGGTAAGACGATAAAATTGATTTTTATAGAAAGAATCCTGGCAGAATGATTCTGTTTCCCTATCCTGCATTCATCAGAAGTAGAAAATTTTATTGCCATGTTTTTTCAAGAAATTTCCATGATCAGTAGTGGAAATTGGTGGGTTGGAAAAAATGGGAGGACGATCAAATTGATTTTTATAGAAAGAATCCTTGCAGAAAGATTATGTTTCCCTATCCTGCATCCATTAGAAGAAGAAAATTTTATTGCCATGTATTTTCAAGAAATTTCCATGATAAGTAGTGGAAATTGGTGGGTTAGAAAAATTCAGAGGACAATAAAACTGATTTCCATTGAAACAATTGTTTTTGCTTAGGAAACCTTGCAGGACGATTTTGTTGGCCTATCCTGTATCCATCAGAAGAAGAAAATTTTATTGCCATGTGTTTTCAAGAAATTTCCATGATCATTAGTGGAAATTGGTGGGTTGGAAAAAATGGGAGGACGATCAAATTGATTTTTATAGAAAGAATCCTTGCAGAAAGATTATGTTTCCCTATCCTGCATCCATTAGAAGAAGAAAATTTTATTGCCTTGTTTTTTCAAGTAATTTCCGTGATCAGTAGTGGAAATTGATGGGTTGGAAAAAATGGGAGGACGATCAAATTGATTTTTATAGAAAGAATCCTTGCAGAATGATTCTGTTTCCCTATCCTGCATTCATCAGAAGAAGAAAATTTTATTGCCATGTTTTTTCAAGAAATTTCCATGGTTGGAAAAATTGGTAGGACGATAAAATTGATTTTTATAGAAAGAAATATTTCTGTTTACGAAACCTTGCAGAATGATTCTGTTTCCTTATCCTGCATCCATTAGAAGAAGAAAATTTTATTGCCATGTTTTTTCAAGAAATTTCCATGATAAGTAGTGGAAATTGGTGGGTTAGAAAAATTCAGAGGACAATAAAACTGATTTCCATTGAAACAATTGTTTTTGCTTAGGAAACCTTGCAGGATGATTTTGTTTGCCTATCCTGTATCCATCAGAAGAAGAAAATTTTATTGCCTTGTGTTTTCAAGATATTTCCATGATCACCAGTGGAAATTGGTGGGTTAGAAAAAAATTGGGAGGACGATCAAATTGATTTTTATAGAAAGAAATATTTTTGTTTACGAAACCTTGCAGAATGATTCTGTAACCCTGTACTGCAAGGTGAGAAATATAACACCATGTGCATGTGATTTCAAGAAATTTTCATGACAAGTCAAAGACAAGACAAAGACAAGACAAAGACAAGACAAAGACAAGACAAAGACAAGACAAAGACAAGACAAAGACAAGACAAAGACAAGACAAAGACAAGACAAAGACAAGACAAAGACAAGACAAAGACAAGACAAAGACAAGACAAAGACAAGACAAGACAAAGACAAGACAAAGACAAGACAAAGACAAGACAAAGACAAGACAAAGACAAGACAAAGACAAGACAAAGACAAGACAAAGACAAGACAAAGACAAGACAAAGACAAGACAAAGACAAGACAAAGACAAGACAAAGACAAGACAAAGACAAGACAAAGACAAGACAAAGACAAGACAAAGACAAGACAAAGACAAGACAAAGACAAGACAAAGACAAGACAAAGACAAGACAAAGACAAGACAAAGACAAGACAAAGACAAGACAAAGACAAGACAAAGACAAGACAAAGACAAGACAAAGACAAGACAAAGACAAGACAAAGACAAGACAAAGACAAGACAAAGACAAGACAAAGACAAGACAAAGACAAGACAAAGACAAGACAAAGACAAGACAAAGACAAGACAAAGACAAGACAAAGACAAGACAAAGACAAGACAAAGACAAGACAAAGACAAGACAAAGACAAGACAAAGACAAGACAAAGACAAGACAAAGACAAGACAAAGACAAGACAAAGACAAGACAAAGACAAGACAAAGACAAGACAAAGACAAGACAAAGACAAGACAAAGACAAGACAAAGACAAGACAAAGACAAGACAAAGACAAGACAAAGACAAGACAAAGACAAGACAAAGACAAGACAAAGACAAGACAAAGACAAGACAAAGACAAGACAAAGACAAGACAAAGACAAGACAAAGACAAGACAAAGACAAGACAAAGACAAGACAAAGACAAGACAAAGACAAGACAAAGACAAGACAAAGACAAGACAAAGACAAGACAAAGACAAGACAAAGACAAGACAAAGACAAGACAAAGACAAGACAAAGACAAGACAAAGACAAGACAAAGACAAGACAAAGACAAGACAAAGACAAGACAAAGACAAGACAAAGACAAGACAAAGACAAGACAAAGACAAGACAAAGACAAGACAAAGACAAGACAAAGACAAGACAAAGACAAGACAAAGACAAGACAAAGACAAGACAAAGACAAGACAAAGACAAGACAAAGACAAGACAAAGACAAGACAAAGACAAGACAAAGACAAGACAAAGACAAGACAAAGACAAGACAAAGACAAGACAAAGACAAGACAAAGACAAGACAAAGACAAGACAAAGACAAGACAAAGACAAGACAAAGACAAGACAAAGACAAGACAAAGACAAGACAAAGACAAGACAAAGACAAGACAAAGACAAGACAAAGACAAGACAAAGACAAGACAAAGACAAGACAAAGACAAGACAAAGACAAGACAAAGACAAGACAAAGACAAGACAAAGACAAGACAAAGACAAGACAAAGACAAGACAAAGACAAGACAAAGACAAGACAAGACAAAGACAAGACAAAGACAAGACAAAGACAAGACAAAGACAAGACAAAGACAAGACAAAGACAAGACAAAGACAAGACAAAGACAAGACAAAGACAAGACAAAGACAAGACAAAGACAAGACAAAGACAAGACAAAGACAAGACAAAGACAAGACAAAGACAAGACAAAGACAAGACAAAGACAAGACAAAGACAAGACAAAGACAAGACAAAGACAAGACAAAGACAAGACAAAGACAAGACAAAGACAAGACAAAGACAAGACAAAGACAAGACAAAGACAAGACAAAGACAAGACAAAGACAAGACAAAGACAAGACAAAGACAAGACAAAGACAAGACAAAGACAAGACAAAGACAAGACAAAGACAAGACAAAGACAAGACAAAGACAAGACAAAGACAAGACAAAGACAAGACAAAGACAAGACAAAGACAAGACAAAGACAAGACAAAGACAAGACAAAGACAAGACAAAGACAAGACAAAGACAAGACAAAGACAAGACAAAGACAAGACAAAGACAAGACAAAGACAAGACAAAGACAAGACAAAGACAAGACAAAGACAAGACAAAGACAAGACAAAGACAAGACAAAGACAAGACAAAGACAAGACAAAGACAAGACAAAGACAAGACAAAGACAAGACAAAGACAAGACAAAGACAAGACAAAGACAAGACAAAGACAAGACAAAGACAAGACAAAGACAAGACAAAGACAAGACAAAGACAAGACAAAGACAAGACAAAGACAAGACAAAGACAAGACAAAGACAAGACAAAGACAAGACAAAGACAAGACAAAGACAAGACAAAGACAAGACAAAGACAAGACAAAGACAAGACAAAGACAAGACAAAGACAAGACAAAGACAAGACAAAGACAAGACAAAGACAAGACAAAGACAAGACAAAGACAAGACAAAGACAAGACAAAGACAAGACAAAGACAAGACAAAGACAAGACAAAGACAAGACAAAGACAAGACAAAGACAAGACAAAGACAAGACAAAGACAAGACAAAGACAAGACAAAGACAAGACAAAGACAAGACAAAGACAAGACAAAGACAAGACAAAGACAAGACAAAGACAAGACAAAGACAAGACAAAGACAAGACAAAGACAAGACAAAGACAAGACAAAGACAAGACAAAGACAAGACAAAGACAAGACAAAGACAAGACAAAGACAAGACAAAGACAAGACAAAGACAAGACAAAGACAAGACAAAGACAAGACAAAGACAAGACAAAGACAAGACAAAGACAAGACAAAGACAAGACAAAGACAAGACAAAGACAAGACAAAGACAAGACAAAGACAAGACAAAGACAAGACAAAGACAAGACAAAGACAAGACAAAGACAAGACAAAGACAAGACAAAGACAAGACAAAGACAAGACAAAGACAAGACAAAGACAAGACAAAGACAAGACAAAGACAAGACAAAGACAAGACAAAGACAAGACAAAGACAAGACAAAGACAAGACAAAGACAAGACAAAGACAAGACAAAGACAAGACAAAGACAAGACAAAGACAAGACAAAGACAAGACAAAGACAAGACAAAGACAAGACAAAGACAAGACAAAGACAAGACAAAGACAAGACAAAGACAAGACAAAGACAAGACAAAGACAAGACAAAGACAAGACAAAGACAAGACAAAGACAAGACAAAGACAAGACAAAGACAAGACAAAGACAAGACAAAGACAAGACAAAGACAAGACAAAGACAAGACAAAGACAAGACAAAGACAAGACAAAGACAAGACAAAGACAAGACAAAGACAAGACAAAGACAAGACAAAGACAAGACAAAGACAAGACAAAGACAAGACAAAGACAAGACAAAGACAAGACAAAGACAAGACAAAGACAAGACAAAGACAAGACAAAGACAAGACAAAGACAAGACAAAGACAAGACAAAGACAAGACAAAGACAAGACAAAGACAAGACAAAGACAAGACAAAGACAAGACAAAGACAAGACAAAGACAAGACAAAGACAAGACAAAGACAAGACAAAGACAAGACAAAGACAAGACAAAGACAAGACAAAGACAAGACAAAGACAAGACAAAGACAAGACAAAGACAAGACAAAGACAAGACAAAGACAAGACAAAGACAAGACAAAGACAAGACAAAGACAAGACAAAGACAAGACAAAGACAAGACAAAGACAAGACAAAGACAAGACAAAGACAAGACAAAGACAAGACAAAGACAAGACAAAGACAAGACAAAGACAAGACAAAGACAAGACAAAGACAAGACAAAGACAAGACAAAGACAAGACAAAGACAAGACAAAGACAAGACAAAGACAAGACAAAGACAAGACAAAGACAAGACAAAGACAAGACAAAGACAAGACAAAGACAAGACAAAGACAAGACAAAGACAAGACAAAGACAAGACAAAGACAAGACAAAGACAAGACAAAGACAAGACAAAGACAAGACAAAGACAAGACAAAGACAAGACAAAGACAAGACAAAGACAAGACAAAGACAAGACAAAGACAAGACAAAGACAAGACAAAGACAAGACAAAGACAAGACAAAGACAAGACAAAGACAAGACAAAGACAAGACAAAGACAAGACAAAGACAAGACAAAGACAAGACAAAGACAAGACAAAGACAAGACAAAGACAAGACAAAGACAAGACAAAGACAAGACAAAGACAAGACAAAGACAAGACAAAGACAAGACAAAGACAAGACAAAGACAAGACAAAGACAAGACAAAGACAAGACAAAGACAAGACAAAGACAAGACAAAGACAAGACAAAGACAAGACAAAGACAAGACAAAGACAAGACAAAGACAAGACAAAGACAAGACAAAGACAAGACAAAGACAAGACAAAGACAAGACAAAGACAAGACAAAGACAAGACAAAGACAAGACAAAGACAAGACAAAGACAAGACAAAGACAAGACAAAGACAAGACAAAGACAAGACAAAGACAAGACAAAGACAAGACAAAGACAAGACAAAGACAAGACAAAGACAAGACAAAGACAAGACAAAGACAAGACAAAGACAAGACAAAGACAAGACAAAGACAAGACAAAGACAAGACAAAGACAAGACAAAGACAAGACAAAGACAAGACAAAGACAAGACAAAGACAAGACAAAGACAAGACAAAGACAAGACAAAGACAAGACAAAGACAAGACAAAGACAAGACAAAGACAAGACAAAGACAAGACAAAGACAAGACAAAGACAAGACAAAGACAAGACAAAGACAAGACAAAGACAAGACAAAGACAAGACAAAGACAAGACAAAGACAAGACAAAGACAAGACAAAGACAAGACAAAGACAAGACAAAGACAAGACAAAGACAAGACAAAGACAAGACAAAGACAAGACAAAGACAAGACAAAGACAAGACAAAGACAAGACAAAGACAAGACAAAGACAAGACAAAGACAAGACAAAGACAAGACAAAGACAAGACAAAGACAAGACAAAGACAAGACAAAGACAAGACAAAGACAAGACAAAGACAAGACAAAGACAAGACAAAGACAAGACAAAGACAAGACAAAGACAAGACAAAGACAAGACAAAGACAAGACAAAGACAAGACAAAGACAAGACAAAGACAAGACAAAGACAAGACAAAGACAAGACAAAGACAAGACAAAGACAAGACAAAGACAAGACAAAGACAAGACAAAGACAAGACAAAGACAAGACAAAGACAAGACAAAGACAAGACAAAGACAAGACAAAGACAAGACAAAGACAAGACAAAGACAAGACAAAGACAAGACAAAGACAAGACAAAGACAAGACAAAGACAAGACAAAGACAAGACAAAGACAAGACAAAGACAAGACAAAGACAAGACAAAGACAAGACAAAGACAAGACAAAGACAAGACAAAGACAAGACAAAGACAAGACAAAGACAAGACAAAGACAAGACAAAGACAAGACAAAGACAAGACAAAGACAAGACAAAGACAAGACAAAGACAAGACAAAGACAAGACAAAGACAAGACAAAGACAAGACAAAGACAAGACAAAGACAAGACAAAGACAAGACAAAGACAAGACAAAGACAAGACAAAGACAAGACAAAGACAAGACAAAGACAAGACAAAGACAAGACAAAGACAAGACAAAGACAAGACAAAGACAAGACAAAGACAAGACAAAGACAAGACAAAGACAAGACAAAGACAAGACAAAGACAAGACAAAGACAAGACAAAGACAAGACAAAGACAAGACAAAGACAAGACAAAGACAAGACAAAGACAAGACAAAGACAAGACAAAGACAAGACAAAGACAAGACAAAGACAAGACAAAGACAAGACAAAGACAAGACAAAGACAAGACAAAGACAAGACAAAGACAAGACAAAGACAAGACAAAGACAAGACAAAGACAAGACAAAGACAAGACAAAGACAAGACAAAGACAAGACAAAGACAAGACAAAGACAAGACAAAGACAAGACAAAGACAAGACAAAGACAAGACAAAGACAAGACAAAGACAAGACAAAGACAAGACAAAGACAAGACAAAGACAAGACAAAGACAAGACAAAGACAAGACAAAGACAAGACAAAGACAAGACAAAGACAAGACAAAGACAAGACAAAGACAAGACAAAGACAAGACAAAGACAAGACAAAGACAAGACAAAGACAAGACAAAGACAAGACAAAGACAAGACAAAGACAAGACAAAGACAAGACAAAGACAAGACAAAGACAAGACAAAGACAAGACAAAGACAAGACAAAGACAAGACAAAGACAAGACAAAGACAAGACAAAGACAAGACAAAGACAAGACAAAGACAAGACAAAGACAAGACAAAGACAAGACAAAGACAAGACAAAGACAAGACAAAGACAAGACAAAGACAAGACAAAGACAAGACAAAGACAAGACAAAGACAAGACAAAGACAAGACAAAGACAAGACAAAGACAAGACAAAGACAAGACAAAGACAAGACAAAGACAAGACAAAGACAAGACAAAGACAAGACAAAGACAAGACAAAGACAAGACAAAGACAAGACAAAGACAAGACAAAGACAAGACAAAGACAAGACAAAGACAAGACAAATGTAACCGGCTTCTTTCTTCCTCTCAACTGAACGCATAATACCGGCAACCCTGCAGTGTATCGAACAAGAAACGCATCAGAGAAAAGAAAGGACAACTTTACCGCGAGAGCTCGTAGTCGACACACGTGTTTATTTTCTATATCGGATAAATACAATTAATCTGAATACAAAAACCGCGAGTGTCGTTTCCTCTCGTCTTCGTCCGCCACATTGGTGACCCGCGACGTGAATTCTAACCGGTTCGTTTAAGTACGCGTTAAATTTCGAAACAATTCACTAGTTTCTTGCACAATCACTCCTAACCTCAAAAGGAATGTTGAACGACGAAGTGCAACCAGATGTGCGGAACGCAGCCGCTGTTTGTGTGAAATTGCCCGAGTTCTGGAAAACTGATCCTGAAATGTGGTTTGCGCAGGCTGAGGCGCAATTTGTATTAGCAAATGTGGTAAAAGACGACACAAAGTTCTACCACATTGTAGCCAAAGTGGATCAATCTGTGATATGTCATATTACTGATTTGGTATCGAATCCACCTCAGCAACAAAAGTATCAGGCTCTAAAAGAGCGATTGATAGCTCGCTTCGCACTATACTCTGAAGCACGATTGGAACGACTACTCAATGCATCAGATCTCGGCGATATGCGTCCGACGCATTTGCTAGCAAAAATGCAGGAAACATCAGCTGGCCTTAATGTCAACGAGAATTTGTTAAAGATGTTGTTCTTACAACGGATGCCAGCTCACATTCGTCCCGTTTTAACCATCAGTGATGGAACATTAGCCAAACTAGCGGAAATGGCCGACAAAATGTTAGAACAACCTCAAGTTTCAACAGTTTCAACATCATCAACAGCAACGATCAGTTGGATCGCATGAACGAGCAGATAGAAGTTCTCAGCGCTGAGATTCGTCGTCTCAAAGCTAATCCAGATACTTATCGAAGTCGGTCTTCGTCGAGGTCCCGAAATTCCAACGATCAATGTTGGTATCACCAGAAGTACGGATCAAAGGCTCAACGATGCAAACAACCATGTCAGTTCCGTTCAAAAAACTAACTTCTCGCTCACCTGAGTCGGCTGAGGTGGGCGGATCGTTTGAAAGCCGACGTCTCATGTTGTCCGACAGAACTAGTGGTCTTCGTTTCCTGATTGATACAGGTTCCGACGTTTCGATTGTGCCAGCCACAAGAAAAGACAAAATGTGTGACCCGATTCCTTTTGTACTACATGCAGCTAACGGTACAGGCATCAAAGTATATTCTTCAAAATTCGTAACAACCGATCTAAGACTGCGAAGAAGATTCACATGGAATTTCTTAGTAGCAGATGTTAGCCATGCGATCATCGGAGCTGATTTTTTGTCGCATTTTGGATTACTCGTCGATCTGAAAAATCAGGTCTTGATTGATAGGAAGACCTCCTTGCGTTCGTTGGGGAATATGGTGACCACGCATACTCACAGCGTCACCACAATCGGAGCGGATCATCCATTCCACGACCTATTGGCAGAATTTCGTCAAGTCACACTTCCTGCAACACTACGAGCTGAAATTCAACATGAAGTTACGCACCACATTATTACCAAAGGACCTCCAATAGCGTCGAAGGTGCGCCGAATGCATCCTGACAAGGTAAAAGCAGCAAAAGAAGAATTTGCCTTAATGGCGGAGCTTGGAATATGCAGACCTTCCAGCAGCAGCTGGGCCAGTCCACTCCACTGCGTTCCCAAGAAGAACGGGCAGTGGAGATTCGTCGGTGATTATCGACAGCTTAACAGAGTTACCACCCCGGATCGATATCCGGTGCCGCACGTGCATGACTTATTGCACTCATTACAAGGTAAGAAAATTTTCACTACCATCGATTTGGAAAGAGCGTATCACCAGGTACCAGTTGAGGAAGCAGATATTCCTAAAACGGCCTTTATAACGCCATTCGGCTTATTCGAGTTCACTCGGATGCAATTTGGATTGTGCAACGCCAGCCAGACCTTTCAACGCTTTATGAACAAAATCTTCGGCGATCTGGACTTCGTAACAGTGTTCATAGACGACATTTGCATTGCCTCATCATCTCCAGAACAGCATAGAGAGCACGTTCGCACTGTGTTTCAGCGACTGCAGAGTAACGGCTTAGTAATAAACGTCTCAAAAAGTAAATTTTTTCAACCATAAGTAGAGTTCCTTGGCTACCTTGTTGATAAAGATGGCATTCGACCGTTACCATCACGTGTACAAGCAATAAGCGATTATACACTGCCAACAACTGTGAAGGAGCTACGCAGGTTTTTGGCTTTGCTAAATGTTTACAAACGGTTCATACCTAAAGCGGTTGATATACAGTCACAGTTACGAAAGCTAATACCTGGCAATAGGAAGAATGACACTAGGAAGGTGCAATGGGACGAGGATTCAATAGCAGCCTTCGCACATTGCAAGAGTTCTTTAGCTGAATCTACTCTATTGCACTATCCTGACTCTTCCAAAATGTTAGCATTAACGATTGATGCTTCCAACACAGCGGCTGGGGCAGTACTTCAGCAATATTCCGGATACTTATGGCAGCCATTGGGATTTTATTCTGAAAAATTCACTGACACTCAGAAGAAGTACTCTACGTTTGGACGTGAGCTTACAGCAATGAAAATGGCGGTTCGATATTTCCGTTATTTTTTGGAAGGCCGCAAATTTGTCATATTTACGGATCATAAACCCCTTACACATGCCATGTCTACGAACTCCCCGTGTAGGCTTCCTCACGAAGAAAGATACTTACGCTTCATATCGGAATTTACAACTGACATTCGTCATATAAGTGGTATGGATAACACTGTAGCTGATGCCTTCTCTCGTATTCAAGCGGTTACAGCAATCGATTTGGCATCCATCGCTAAAGATCAGGCCACCGATGAAGAACTGAAGCAAATCATGATGTCACCGTCGTTGAAAATCGAACCGATTCGCATTCCAAACATTTCTCGCCCTGTATATTGTGATGTTTCCGTTCCAAACCGAATTCGTCCTTTCGTTCCAGAGAAACATCGGCTCGCCATAATGCAGCAACTTCACGGCATGGCTCATCCTGGGACACGAACATCCAGAAGGCTCATTTCAGATAGGTTCGTATGGCCCTCTATGAAAAAAGACGTTAACCAGTTCGTCAGGACGTGCATGGATTGTCAACTCTCGAACATCACTCGTCACACCATCTCACCTCTTGGTACATTCTGCCCTCCGAAGACTAGATTCCGGCACATACATATTGATTTGGTGGGTCCTCTACCACCATCGAAGGGAAAACGATATATCCTCACAATTATAGACCGCTTCTCTCGCTGGCCGGAGGCTATCCCGTTAGCAGACATGACGGCACCTACTGTTGCGAAGGCGATGACGTCAACATGGATTTCACGATTCGGTACTCCCGAAACAATAACATCCGACCAAGGCCGTCAATTTGAGTCGGAATTGTTCCGCGAGTTAGCATACACCTTAGGATCTCACCATATTCGCACGACTGCCTACCACCCACAGTCCAACGGTATGGTGGAACGTTTTCATCGTACATTAAAAGCAGCGTTAATGTGCAAAAAAGGTGACCAGTGGAAAGATGAACTGCCACTCGTGCTTCTTGGGCTAAGAACAGCATACCGCGAGGATCTCAAGTGTTCTTCGGCAGATCTTGTATATGGTCAACCTTTGCGCATTCCTGGCGAGTTTTTTGACCCTCCAGCAACGGATGTAAACAAAACGGATTTCGGGAGGGATCTTCATCGTGTTCTTGGCAAACTACGACTTCCACAAACCGCCCATCATGCCAAGCCGTCTGTGTTTTTGCACACCAAGCTTAACACATGCACCCATGTGTTCATTCGCATCGACACAGTGAAACGTTCACTACAGCGGCCATATGAAGGGCCGTACGAGGTCGTCGATCGCGGTGAGAAGTACATCGATGTGTTAATTTCTGGCAAGAAGCAACGAGTCTCTATAGATCGCGTGAAACCAGCATATACGTGCGATGACTGCATCATCGGTCATCCAAGTGACGACAAACGGACCATAGTTACGCAATCCGGACATCGTGTCCGATTCTTGACGTATCTGGGGGGACATCTGTGGGTTGCTGTTTATGGAACACCCGGTACTTTCCCGCATTACCGGCAACCCTGCAGTGTATCGAACAAAAAACGCATCAGAGAAAAGAAAGGACAACTTTACCGCGAGAGCTCGTAGTCGACACACGTGTTTATTTTCTCTATCGGATAAATACAATTAATCTGAATACAAAAACCGCGAGTGTCGTTTCCTCTCGTCTTCGTCCGCCACAGACAAGACAAAGACAAGACAAAGACAAGACAAAGACAAGACAAAGACAAGACAAAGACAAGACAAAGACAAGACAAAGACAAGACAAAGACAAGACAAAGACAAGACAAAGACAAGACAAAGACAAGACAAAGACAAGACAAAGACAAGACAAAGACAAGACAAAGACAAGACAAAGACAAGACAAAGACAAGACAAAGACAAGACAAAGACAAGACAAAGACAAGACAAAGACAAGACAAAGACAAGACAAAGACAAGACAAAGACAAGACAAAGACAAGACAAAGACAAGACAAAGACAAGACAAAGACAAGACAAAGACAAGACAAAGACAAGACAAAGACAAGACAAAGACAAGACAAAGACAAGACAAAGACAAGACAAAGACAAGACAAAGACAAGACAAAGACAAGACAAAGACAAGACAAAGACAAGACAAAGACAAGACAAAGACAAGACAAAGACAAGACAAAGACAAGACAAAGACAAGACAAAGACAAGACAAAGACAAGACAAAGACAAGACAAAGACAAGACAAAGACAAGACAAAGACAAGACAAAGACAAGACAAAGACAAGACAAAGACAAGACAAAGACAAGACAAAGACAAGACAAAGACAAGACAAAGACAAGACAAAGACAAGACAAAGACAAGACAAAGACAAGACAAAGACAAGACAAAGACAAGACAAAGACAAGACAAAGACAAGACAAAGACAAGACAAAGACAAGACAAAGACAAGACAAAGACAAGACAAAGACAAGACAAAGACAAGACAAAGACAAGACAAAGACAAGACAAAGACAAGACAAAGACAAGACAAAGACAAGACAAAGACAAGACAAAGACAAGACAAAGACAAGACAAAGACAAGACAAAGACAAGACAAAGACAAGACAAAGACAAGACAAAGACAAGACAAAGACAAGACAAAGACAAGACAAAGACAAGACAAAGACAAGACAAAGACAAGACAAAGACAAGACAAAGACAAGACAAAGACAAGACAAAGACAAGACAAAGACAAGACAAAGACAAGACAAAGACAAGACAAAGACAAGACAAAGACAAGACAAAGACAAGACAAAGACAAGACAAAGACAAGACAAAGACAAGACAAAGACAAGACAAAGACAAGACAAAGACAAGACAAAGACAAGACAAAGACAAGACAAAGACAAGACAAAGACAAGACAAAGACAAGACAAAGACAAGACAAAGACAAGACAAAGACAAGACAAAGACAAGACAAAGACAAGACAAAGACAAGACAAAGACAAGACAAAGACAAGACAAAGACAAGACAAAGACAAGACAAAGACAAGACAAAGACAAGACAAAGACAAGACAAAGACAAGACAAAGACAAGACAAAGACAAGACAAAGACAAGACAAAGACAAGACAAAGACAAGACAAAGACAAGACAAAGACAAGACAAAGACAAGACAAAGACAAGACAAAGACAAGACAAAGACAAGACAAAGACAAGACAAAGACAAGACAAAGACAAGACAAAGACAAGACAAAGACAAGACAAAGACAAGACAAAGACAAGACAAAGACAAGACAAAGACAAGACAAAGACAAGACAAAGACAAGACAAAGACAAGACAAAGACAAGACAAAGACAAGACAAAGACAAGACAAAGACAAGACAAAGACAAGACAAAGACAAGACAAAGACAAGACAAAGACAAGACAAAGACAAGACAAAGACAAGACAAAGACAAGACAAAGACAAGACAAAGACAAAGACAAGACAAAGACAAGACAAAGACAAGACAAAGACAAGACAAAGACAAGACAAAGACAAGACAAAGACAAGACAAAGACAAGACAAAGACAAGACAAAGACAAGACAAAGACAAGACAAAGACAAGACAAAGACAAGACAAAGACAAGACAAAGACAAGACAAAGACAAGACAAAGACAAGACAAAGACAAGACAAAGACAAGACAAAGACAAGACAAAGACAAGACAAAGACAAGACAAAGACAAGACAAAGACAAGACAAAGACAAGACAAAGACAAGACAAAGACAAGACAAAGACAAGACAAAGACAAGACAAAGACAAGACAAAGACAAGACAAAGACAAGACAAAGACAAGACAAAGACAAGACAAAGACAAGACAAAGACAAGACAAAGACAAGACAAAGACTAGACAAAGACAAGACAAAGACAAGACAAAGACAAGACAAAGACAAGACAAAGACAAGACAAAGACAAGACAAAGACAAGACAAAGACAAGACAAAGACAAGACAAAGACAAGACAAAGACAAGACAAAGACAAGACAAAGACAAGACAAAGACAAGACAAAGACAAGACAAAGACAAGACAAAGACAAGACAAAGACAAGACAAAGACAAGACAAAGACAAGACAAAGACAAGACAAAGACAAGACAAAGACAAGACAAAGACAAGACAAAGACAAGACAAAGACAAGACAAAGACAAGACAAAGACAAGACAAAGACAAGACAAAGACAAGACAAAGACAAGACAAAGACAAGACAAAGACAAGACAAAGACAAGACAAAGACAAGACAAAGACAAGACAAAGACAAGACAAAGACAAGACAAAGACAAGACAAAGACAAGACAAAGACAAGACAAAGACAAGACAAAGACAAGACAAAGACAAGACAAAGACAAGACAAAGACAAGACAAAGACAAGACAAGACAAAGACAAGACAAAGACAAGACAAAGACAAGACAAAGACAAGACAAAGACAAGACAAAGACAAGACAAAGACAAGACAAAGACAAGACAAAGACAAGACAAAGACAAGACAAAGACAAGACAAAGACAAGACAAAGACAAGACAAAAACAAGACAAAGACAAGGCAAAGACAAGACAAAGACAAGACAAAGACAAGACAAAGACAAGACAAAGACAAGACAAAGACAAGACAAAGACAAGACAAAGACAAGACAAAGACAAGACAAAGACAAGACAAAGACAAGACAAAGACAAGACAAAGACAAGACAAAGACAAGACAAAGACAAGACAAAGACAAGACAAAGACAAGACAAAGACAAGACAAAGACAAGACAAAGACAAGACAAAGACAAGACAAAGACAAGACAAAGACAAGACAAAGACAAGACAAAGACAAGACAAAGACAAGACAAAGACAAGACAAAGACAAGACAAAGACAAGACAAAGACAAGACAAAGACAAGACAAAGACAAGACAAAGACAAGACAAAGACAAGACAAAGACAAGACAAAGACAAGACAAAGACAAGACAAAGACAAGACAAAGACAAGACAAAGACAAGACAAAGACAAGACAAAGACAAGACAAAGACAAGACAAAGACAAGACAAAGACAAGACAAAGACAAGACAAGACAAAGACAAGACAAAGACAAGACAAAGACAAGACAAAGACAAGACAAAGACAAGACAAAGACAAGACAAAGACAAGACAAAGACAAGACAAAGACAAGACAAAGACAAGACAAAGACAAGACAAAGACAAGACAAAGACAAGACAAAGACAAGACAAAGACAAGACAAAGACAAGACAAAGACAAGACAAAGACAAGACAAAGACAAGACAAAGACAAGACAAAGACAAGACAAAGACAAGACAAAGACAAGACAAAGACAAGACAAAGACAAGACAAAGACAAGACAAAGACAAGACAAAGACAAGACAAAGACAAGACAAAGACAAGACAAAGACAAGACAAAGACAAGACAAAGACAAGACAAAGACAAGACAAAGACAAGACAAAGACAAGACAAAGACAAGACAAAGACAAGACAAAGACAAGACAAAGACAAGACAAAGACAAGACAAAGACAAGACAAAGACAAGACAAAGACAAGACAAAGACAAGACAAAGACAAGACAAAGACAAGACAAAGACAAGACAAGACAAGACAAAGACAAGACAAAGACAAGACAAAGACAAGACAAAGACAAGACAAAGACAAGACAAAGACAAGACAAAGACAAGACAAAGACAAGACAAAGACAAGACAAAGACAAGACAAAGACAAGACAAAGACAAGACAAAGACAAGACAAAGACAAGACAAAGACAAGACAAAGACAAGACAAAGACAAGACAAAGACAAGACAAAGACAAGACAAAGACAAGACAAAGACAAGACAAAGACAAGACAAAGACAAGACAAAGACAAGACAAAGACAAGACAAAGACAAGACAAAGACAAGACAAAGACAAGACAAAGACAAGACAAAGACAAGACAAAGACAAGACAAAGACAAGACAAAGACAAGACAAAGACAAGACAAAGACAAGACAAAGACAAGACAAAGACAAGACAAAGACAAGACAAAGACAAGACAAAGACAAGACAAAGACAAGACAAAGACAAGACAAAGACAAGACAAAGACAAGACAAAGACAAGACAAAGACAAGACAAAGACAAGACAAAGACAAGACAAAGACAAGACAAAGACAAGACAAAGACAAGACAAAGACAAGACAAAGACAAGACAAAGACAAGACAAAGACAAGACAAAGACAAGACAAAGACAAGACAAAGACAAGACAAAGACAAGACAAAGACAAGACAAGACAAAGACAAGACAAAGACAAGACAAAGACAAGACAAAGACAAGACAAAGACAAGACAAAGACAAGACAAAGACAAGACAAAGACAAGACAAAGACAAGACAAAGACAAGACAAAGACAAGACAAAGACAAGACAAAGACAAGACAAAGACAAGACAAAGACAAGACAAAGACAAGACAAAGACAAGACAAAGACAAGACAAAGACAAGACAAAGACAAGACAAAGACAAGACAAAGACAAGACAAAGACAAGACAAAGACAAGACAAAGACAAGACAAAGACAAGACAAAGACAAGACAAAGACAAGACAAAGACAAGACAAAGACAAGACAAAGACAAGACAAAGACAAGACAAAGACAAGACAAAGACAAGACAAAGACAAGACAAAGACAAGACAAAGACAAGACAAAGACAAGACAAAGACAAGACAAAGACAAGACAAAGACAAGACAAAGACAAGACAAAGACAAGACAAAGACAAGACAAAGACAAGACAAAGACAAGACAAAGACAAGACAAAGACAAGACAAAGACAAGACAAAGACAAGACAAAGACAAGACAAAGACAAGACAAAGACAAGACAAAGACAAGACAAAGACAAGACAAAGACAAGACAAAGACAAGACAAAGACAAGACAAAGACAAGACAAAGACAAGACAAAGACAAGACAAAGACAAGACAAAGACAAGACAAAGACAAGACAAAGACAAGACAAAGACAAGACAAAGACAAGACAAAGACAAGACAAAGACAAGACAAAGACAAGACAAAGACAAGACAAAGACAAGACAAAGACAAGACAAAGACAAGACAAAGACAAGACAAAGACAAGACAAAGACAAGACAAAGACAAGACAAAGACAAGACAAAGACAAAGACAAAGACAAAGACAAGACAAAGACAAGACAAAGACAAGACAAAGACAAGACAAAGACAAGACAAAGACAAGACAAAGACAAGACAAAGACAAGACAAAGACAAGACAAAGACAAGACAAAGACAAGACAAAGACAAGACAAAGACAAGACAAAGACAAGACAAAGACAAGACAAAGACAAGACAAAGACAAGACAAAGACAAGACAAAGACAAGACAAAGACAAGACAAAGACAAGACAAAGACAAGACAAAGACAAGACAAAGACAAGACAAAGACAAGACAAAGACAAGACAAAGACAAGACAAAGACAAGACAAAGACAAGACAAAGACAAGACAAAGACAAGACAAAGACAAGACAAAGACAAGACAAAGACAAGACAAGACAAAGACAAGACAAAGACAAGACAAAGACAAGACAAAGACAAGACAAAGACAAGACAAAGACAAGACAAAGACAAGACAAAGACAAGACAAAGACAAGACAAAGACAAGACAAAGACAAGACAAAGACAAGACAAAGACAAGACAAAGACAAGACAAAGACAAGACAAAGACAAGACAAAGACAAGACAAAGACAAGACAAAGACAAGACAAAGACAAGACAAAGACAAGACAAAGACAAGACAAAGACAAGACAAAGACAAGACAAAGACAAGACAAAGACAAGACAAAGACAAGACAAAGACAAGACAAAGACAAGACAAAGACAAGACAAAGACAAGACAAAGACAAGACAAAGACAAGACAAAGACAAGACAAAGACAAGACAAAGACAAGACAAAGACAAGACAAAGACAAGACAAAGACAAGACAAAGACAAGACAAAGACAAGACAAAGACAAGACAAAGACAAGACAAAGACAAGACAAAGACAAGACAAAGACAAGACAAAGACAAGACAAAGACAAGACAAAGACAAGACAAAGACAAGACAAAGACAAGACAAAGACAAGACAAAGACAAGACAAAGACAAGACAAAGACAAGACAAAGACAAGACAAAGACAAGACAAAGACAAGACAAAGACAAGACAAAGACAAGACAAAGACAAGACAAAGACAAGACAAAGACAAGACAAAGACAAGACAAAGACAAGACAAAGACAAGACAAAGACAAGACAAAGACAAGACAAAGACAAGACAAAGACAAGACAAAGACAAGACAAAGACAAGACAAAGACAAGACAAAGACAAGACAAAGACAAGACAAAGACAAGACAAAGACAAGACAAAGACAAGACAAAGACAAGACAAAGACAAGACAAAGACAAGACAAAGACAAGACAAAGACAAGACAAAGACAAGACAAAGACAAGACAAAGACAAGACAAAGACAAGACAAAGACAAGACAAAGACAAGACAAAGACAAGACAAAGACAAGACAAAGACAAGACAAAGACAAGACAAAGACAAGACAAAGACAAGACAAAGACAAGACAAAGACAAGACAAAGACAAGACAAAGACAAGACAAAGACAAGACAAAGACAAGACAAAGACAAGACAAAGACAAGACAAAGACAAGACAAAGACAAGACAAAGACAAGACAAAGACAAGACAAGACAAGACAAGACAAAGACAAGACAAGACAAAGACAAGACAAAGACAAGACAAAGACAAGACAAAGACAAGACAAAGACAAGACAAAGACAAGAAAGACAAGACAAAGACAAGACAAAGACAAGACAAAGACAAGACAAAGACAAGACAAAGACAAGACAAAGACAAGACAAAGACAAGACAAAGACAAGACAAAGACAAGACAAAGACAAGACAAAGACAAGACAAAGACAAGACAAAGACAAGACAAAGACAAGACAAAGACAAGACAAAGACAAGACAAAGACAAGACAAAGACAAGACAAAGACAAGACAAAGACAAGACAAAGACAAGACAAAGACAAGACAAAGACAAGACAAAGACAAGACAAAGACAAGACAAAGACAAGACAAAGACAAGACAAAGACAAGACAAAGACAAGACAAAGACAAGACAAAGACAAGACAAAGACAAGACAAAGACAAGACAAAGACAAGACAAAGACAAGACAAAGACAAGACAAAGACAAGACAAAGACAAGACAAAGACAAGACAAAGACAAGACAAAGACAAGACAAAGACAAGACAAAGACAAGACAAAGACAAGACAAAGACAAGACAAAGACAAGACAAAGACAAGACAAAGACAAGACAAAGACAAGACAAAGACAAGACAAAGACAAGACAAAGACAAGACAAAGACAAGACAAAGACAAGACAAAGACAAGACAAAGACAAGACAAAGACAAGACAAAGACAAGACAAAGACAAGACAAAGACAAGACAAAGACAAGACAAAGACAAGACAAAGACAAGACAAAGACAAGACAAAGACAAGACAAAGACAAGACAAAGACAAGACAAAGACAAGACAAAGACAAGACAAAGACAAGACAAAGACAAGACAAAGACAAGACAAAGACAAGACAAAGACAAGACAAAGACAAGACAAAGACAAGACAAAGACAAGACAAAGACAAGACAAAGACAAGACAAAGACAAGACAAAGACAAGACAAAGACAAGACAAAGACAAGACAAAGACAAGACAAAGACAAGACAAAGACAAGACAAAGACAAGACAAAGACAAGACAAAGACAAGACAAAGACAAGACAAAGACAAGACAAAGACAAGACAAAGACAAGACAAAGACAAGACAAAGACAAGACAAAGACAAGACAAAGACAAGACAAAGACAAGACAAAGACAAGACAAAGACAAGACAAAGACAAGACAAAGACAAGACAAAGACAAGACAAAGACAAGACAAAGACAAGACAAAGACAAGACAAAGACAAGACAAAGACAAGACAAAGACAAGACAAAGACAAGACAAAGACAAGACAAAGACAAGACAAAGACAAGACAAAGACAAGACAAAGACAAGACAAAGACAAGACAAAGACAAGACAAAGACAAGACAAAGACAAGACAAAGACAAGACAAAGACAAGACAAAGACAAGACAAAGACAAGACAAAGACAAGACAAAGACAAGACAAAGACAAGACAAAGACAAGACAAAGACAAGACAAAGACAAGACAAAGACAAGACAAAGACAAGACAAAGACAAGACAAAGACAAGACAAAGACAAGACAAAGACAAGACAAAGACAAGACAAAGACAAGACAAAGACAAGACAAAGACAAGACAAAGACAAGACAAAGACAAGACAAAGACAAGACAAAGACAAGACAAAGACAAGACAAAGACAAGACAAAGACAAGACAAAGACAAGACAAAGACAAGACAAAGACAAGACAAAGACAAGACAAAGACAAGACAAAGACAAGACAAAGACAAGACAAAGACAAGACAAAGACAAGACAAAGACAAGACAAAGACAAGACAAAGACAAGACAAAGACAAGACAAAGACAAGACAAAGACAAGACAAAGACAAGACAAAGACAAGACAAAGACAAGACAAAGACAAGACAAAGACAAGACAAAGACAAGACAAAGACAAGACAAAGACAAGACAAAGACAAGACAAAGACAAGACAAAGACAAGACAAAGACAAGACAAAGACAAGACAAAGACAAGACAAAGACAAGACAAAGACAAGACAAAGACAAGACAAAGACAAGACAAAGACAAGACAAAGACAAGACAAAGACAAGACAAAGACAAGACAAAGACAAGACAAAGACAAGACAAAGACAAGACAAAGACAAGACAAAGACAAGACAAAGACAAGACAAAGACAAGACAAAGACAAGACAAAGACAAGACAAAGACAAGACAAAGACAAGACAAAGACAAGACAAAGACAAGACAAGACAAAGACAAGACAAAGACAAGACAAAGACAAGACAAAGACAAGACAAAGACAAGACAAAGACAAGACAAAGACAAGACAAAGACAAGACAAAGACAAGACAAAGACAAGACAAAGACAAGACAAAGACAAGACAAAGACAAGACAAAGACAAGACAAAGACAAGACAAAGACAAGACAAAGACAAGACAAAGACAAGACAAAGACAAGACAAAGACAAGACAAAGACAAGACAAAAACAAGACAAAGACAAGGCAAAGACAAGACAAAGACAAGACAAAGACAAGACAAAGACAAGACAAAGACAAAGACAAGACAAAGACAAGACAAAGACAAGACAAAGACAAGACAAAGACAAGACAAAGACAAGACAAAGACAAGACAAAGACAAGACAAAGACAAGACAAAGACAAGACAAAGACAAGACAAAGACAAGACAAAGACAAGACAAAGACAAGACAAAGACAAGACAAAGACAAGAC
Organism: Topomyia yanbarensis; assembly: GCF_030247195.1. NCBI lineage: Eukaryota > Metazoa > Arthropoda > Insecta > Diptera > Culicidae > Topomyia > Topomyia yanbarensis. The sequence continues at coordinate 36,910 of NW_026683780.1, read as the reverse complement.
AAAGACAAGACAAAGACAAGACAAAGACAAGACAAAGACAAGACAAAGACAAGACAAAGACAAGACAAAGACAAGACAAAGACAAGACAAAGACAAGACAAAGACAAGACAAAGACAAGACAAAGACAAGACAAAGACAAGACAAAGACAAGACAAAGACAAGACAAAGACAAGACAAAGACAAGACAAAGACAAGACAAAGACAAGACAAAGACAAGACAAAGACAAGACAAAGACAAGACAAAGACAAGACAAAGACAAGACAAAGACAAGACAAAGACAAGACAAAGACAAGACAAAGACAAGACAAAGACAAGACAAAGACAAGACAAAGACAAGACAAAGACAAGACAAAGACAAGACAAAGACAAGACAAAGACAAGACAAAGACAAGACAAAGACAAGACAAAGACAAGACAAAGACAAGACAAAGACAAGACAAAGACAAGACAAAGACAAGACAAAGACAAGACAAAGACAAGACAAAGACAAGACAAAGACAAGACAAAGACAAGACAAAGACAAGACAAAGACAAGACAAAGACAAGACAAAGACAAGACAAAGACAAGACAAAGACAAGACAAAGACAAGACAAAGACAAGACAAAGACAAGACAAAGACAAGACAAAGACAAGACAAAGACAAGACAAAGACAAGACAAAGACAAGACAAAGACAAGACAAAGACAAGACAAAGACAAGACAAAGACAAGACAAAGACAAGACAAAGACAAGACAAAGACAAGACAAAGACAAGACAAAGACAAGACAAAGACAAGACAAAGACAAGACAAAGACAAGACAAAGACAAGACAAAGACAAGACAAAGACAAGACAAAGACAAGACAAAGACAAGACAAAGACAAGACAAAGACAAGACAAAGACAAGACAAAGACAAGACAAAGACAAGACAAAGACAAGACAAAGACAAGACAAAGACAAGACAAAGACAAGACAAAGACAAGACAAAGACAAGACAAAGACAAGACAAAGACAAGACAAAGACAAGACAAAGACAAGACAAAGACAAGACAAAGACAAGACAAAGACAAGACAAAGACAAGACAAAGACAAGACAAAGACAAGACAAAGACAAGACAAAGACAAGACAAAGACAAGACAAAGACAAGACAAAGACAAGACAAAGACAAGACAAAGACAAGACAAAGACAAGACAAAGACAAGACAAAGACAAGACAAAGACAAGACAAAGACAAGACAAAGACAAGACAAAGACAAGACAAAGACAAGACAAAGACAAGACAAAGACAAGACAAAGACAAGACAAAGACAAGACAAAGACAAGACAAAGACAAGACAAAGACAAGACAAAGACAAGACAAAGACAAGACAAAGACAAGACAAAGACAAGACAAAGACAAGACAAAGACAAGACAAAGACAAGACAAAGACAAGACAAAGACAAGACAAAGACAAGACAAAGACAAGACAAAGACAAGACAAAGACAAGACAAAGACAAGACAAAGACAAGACAAAGACAAGACAAAGACAAGACAAAGACAAGACAAAGACAAGACAAAGACAAGACAAAGACAAGACAAAGACAAGACAAAGACAAGACAAAGACAAGACAAAGACAAGACAAAGACAAGACAAAGACAAGACAAAGACAAGACAAAGACAAGACAAAGACAAGACAAAGACAAGACAAAGACAAGACAAAGACAAGACAAAGACAAGACAAAGACAAGACAAAGACAAGACAAAGACAAGACAAAGACAAGACAAAGACAAGACAAAGACAAGACAAAGACAAGACAAAGACAAGACAAAGACAAGACAAAGACAAGACAAAGACAAGACAAAGACAAGACAAAGACAAGACAAAGACAAGACAAAGACAAGACAAAGACAAGACAAAGACAAGACAAAGACAAGACAAAGACAAGACAAAGACAAGACAAAGACAAGACAAAGACAAGACAAAGACAAGACAAAGACAAGACAAAGACAAGACAAAGACAAGACAAAGACAAGACAAAGACAAGACAAAGACAAGACAAAGACAAGACAAAGACAAGACAAAGACAAGACAAAGACAAGACAAAGACAAGACAAAGACAAGACAAAGACAAGACAAAGACAAGACAAAGACAAGACAAAGACAAGACAAAGACAAGACAAAGACAAGACAAAGACAAGACAAAGACAAGACAAAGACAAGACAAAGACAAGACAAAGACAAGACAAAGACAAGACAAAGACAAGACAAAGACAAGACAAAGACAAGACAAAGACAAGACAAAGACAAGACAAAGACAAGACAAAGACAAGACAAAGACAAGACAAAGACAAGACAAAGACAAGACAAAGACAAGACAAAGACAAGACAAAGACAAGACAAAGACAAGACAAAGACAAGACAAAGACAAGACAAAGACAAGACAAAGACAAGACAAAGACAAGACAAAGACAAGACAAAGACAAGACAAAGACAAGACAAAGACAAGACAAAGACAAGACAAAGACAAGACAAAGACAAGACAAAGACAAGACAAAGACAAGACAAAGACAAGACAAAGACAAGACAAAGACAAGACAAAGACAAGACAAAGACAAGACAAAGACAAGACAAAGACAAGACAAAGACAAGACAAAGACAAGACAAAGACAAGACAAAGACAAGACAAAGACAAGACAAAGACAAGACAAAGACAAGACAAAGACAAGACAAAGACAAGACAAAGACAAGACAAAGACAAGACAAAGACAAGACAAAGACAAGACAAAGACAAGACAAAGACAAGACAAAGACAAGACAAAGACAAGACAAAGACAAGACAAAGACAAGACAAAGACAAGACAAAGACAAGACAAAGACAAGACAAAGACAAGACAAAGACAAGACAAAGACAAGACAAAGACAAGACAAAGACAAGACAAAGACAAGACAAAGACAAGACAAAGACAAGACAAAGACAAGACAAAGACAAGACAAAGACAAGACAAAGACAAGACAAAGACAAGACAAAGACAAGACAAAGACAAGACAAAGACAAGACAAAGACAAGACAAAGACAAGACAAAGACAAGACAAAGACAAGACAAAGACAAGACAAAGACAAGACAAAGACAAGACAAAGACAAGACAAAGACAAGACAAAGACAAGACAAAGACAAGACAAAGACAAGACAAAGACAAGACAAAGACAAGACAAAGACAAGACAAAGACAAGACAAAGACAAGACAAAGACAAGACAAAGACAAGACAAAGACAAGACAAAGACAAGACAAAGACAAGACAAAGACAAGACAAAGACAAGACAAAGACAAGACAAAGACAAGACAAAGACAAGACAAAGACAAGACAAAGACAAGACAAAGACAAGACAAAGACAAGACAAAGACAAGACAAAGACAAGACAAAGACAAGACAAAGACAAGACAAAGACAAGACAAAGACAAGACAAAGACAAGACAAAGACAAGACAAAGACAAGACAAAGACAAGACAAAGACAAGACAAAGACAAGACAAAGACAAGACAAAGACAAGACAAAGACAAGACAAAGACAAGACAAAGACAAGACAAAGACAAGACAAAGACAAGACAAAGACAAGACAAAGACAAGACAAAGACAAGACAAAGACAAGACAAAGACAAGACAAAGACAAGACAAAGACAAGACAAAGACAAGACAAAGACAAGACAAAGACAAGACAAAGACAAGACAAAGACAAGACAAAGACAAGACAAAGACAAGACAAAGACAAGACAAAGACAAGACAAAGACAAGACAAAGACAAGACAAAGACAAGACAAAGACAAGACAAAGACAAGACAAAGACAAGACAAAGACAAGACAAAGACAAGACAAAGACAAGACAAAGACAAGACAAAGACAAGACAAAGACAAGACAAAGACAAGACAAAGACAAGACAAAGACAAGACAAAGACAAGACAAAGACAAGACAAAGACAAGACAAAGACAAGACAAAGACAAGACAAAGACAAGACAAAGACAAGACAAAGACAAGACAAAGACAAGACAAAGACAAGACAAAGACAAGACAAAGACAAGACAAAGACAAGACAAAGACAAGACAAAGACAAGACAAAGACAAGACAAAGACAAGACAAAGACAAGACAAAGACAAGACAAAGACAAGACAAAGACAAGACAAAGACAAGACAAAGACAAGACAAAGACAAGACAAAGACAAGACAAAGACAAGACAAAGACAAGACAAAGACAAGACAAAGACAAGACAAAGACAAGACAAAGACAAGACAAAGACAAGACAAAGACAAGACAAAGACAAGACAAAGACAAGACAAAGACAAGACAAAGACAAGACAAAGACAAGACAAAGACAAGACAAAGACAAGACAAAGACAAGACAAAGACAAGACAAAGACAAGACAAAGACAAGACAAAGACAAGACAAAGACAAGACAAAGACAAGACAAAGACAAGACAAAGACAAGACAAAGACAAGACAAAGACAAGACAAAGACAAGACAAAGACAAGACAAAGACAAGACAAAGACAAGACAAAGACAAGACAAAGACAAGACAAAGACAAGACAAAGACAAGACAAAGACAAGACAAAGACAAGACAAAGACAAGACAAAGACAAGACAAAGACAAGACAAAGACAAGACAAAGACAAGACAAAGACAAGACAAAGACAAGACAAAGACAAGACAAAGACAAGACAAAGACAAGACAAAGACAAGACAAAGACAAGACAAAGACAAGACAAAGACAAGACAAAGACAAGACAAAGACAAGACAAAGACAAGACAAAGACAAGACAAAGACAAGACAAAGACAAGACAAAGACAAGACAAAGACAAGACAAAGACAAGACAAAGACAAGACAAAGACAAGACAAAGACAAGACAAAGACAAGACAAAGACAAGACAAAGACAAGACAAAGACAAGACAAAGACAAGACAAAGACAAGACAAAGACAAGACAAAGACAAGACAAAGACAAGACAAAGACAAGACAAAGACAAGACAAAGACAAGACAAAGACAAGACAAAGACAAGACAAAGACAAGACAAAGACAAGACAAAGACAAGACAAAGACAAGACAAAGACAAGACAAAGACAAGACAAAGACAAGACAAAGACAAGACAAAGACAAGACAAAGACAAGACAAAGACAAGACAAAGACAAGACAAAGACAAGACAAAGACAAGACAAAGACAAGACAAAGACAAGACAAAGACAAGACAAAGACAAGACAAAGACAAGACAAAGACAAGACAAAGACAAGACAAAGACAAGACAAAGACAAGACAAAGACAAGACAAAGACAAGACAAAGACAAGACAAAGACAAGACAAAGACAAGACAAAGACAAGACAAAGACAAGACAAAGACAAGACAAAGACAAGACAAAGACAAGACAAAGACAAGACAAAGACAAGACAAAGACAAGACAAAGACAAGACAAAGACAAGACAAAGACAAGACAAAGACAAGACAAAGACAAGACAAAGACAAGACAAAGACAAGACAAAGACAAGACAAAGACAAGACAAAGACAAGACAAAGACAAGACAAAGACAAGACAAAGACAAGACAAAGACAAGACAAAGACAAGACAAAGACAAGACAAAGACAAGACAAAGACAAGACAAAGACAAGACAAAGACAAGACAAAGACAAGACAAAGACAAGACAAAGACAAGACAAAGACAAGACAAAGACAAGACAAAGACAAGACAAAGACAAGACAAAGACAAGACAAAGACAAGACAAAGACAAGACAAAGACAAGACAAAGACAAGACAAAGACAAGACAAAGACAAGACAAAGACAAGACAAAGACAAGACAAAGACAAGACAAAGACAAGACAAAGACAAGACAAAGACAAGACAAAGACAAGACAAAGACAAGACAAAGACAAGACAAAGACAAGACAAAGACAAGACAAAGACAAGACAAAGACAAGACAAAGACAAGACAAAGACAAGACAAAGACAAGACAAAGACAAGACAAAGACAAGACAAAGACAAGACAAAGACAAGACAAAGACAAGACAAAGACAAGACAAAGACAAGACAAAGACAAGACAAAGACAAGACAAAGACAAGACAAAGACAAGACAAAGACAAGACAAAGACAAGACAAAGACAAGACAAAGACAAGACAAAGACAAGACAAAGACAAGACAAAGACAAGACAAAGACAAGACAAAGACAAGACAAAGACAAGACAAAGACAAGACAAAGACAAGACAAAGACAAGACAAAGACAAGACAAAGACAAGACAAAGACAAGACAAAGACAAGACAAAGACAAGACAAAGACAAGACAAAGACAAGACAAAGACAAGACAAAGACAAGACAAAGACAAGACAAAGACAAGACAAAGACAAGACAAAGACAAGACAAAGACAAGACAAAGACAAGACAAAGACAAGACAAAGACAAGACAAAGACAAGACAAAGACAAGACAAAGACAAGACAAAGACAAGACAAAGACAAGACAAAGACAAGACAAAGACAAGACAAAGACAAGACAAAGACAAGACAAAGACAAGACAAAGACAAGACAAAGACAAGACAAAGACAAGACAAAGACAAGACAAAGACAAGACAAAGACAAGACAAAGACAAGACAAAGACAAGACAAAGACAAGACAAAGACAAGACAAAGACAAGACAAAGACAAGACAAAGACAAGACAAAGACAAGACAAAGACAAGACAAAGACAAGACAAAGACAAGACAAAGACAAGACAAAGACAAGACAAAGACAAGACAAAGACAAGACAAAGACAAGACAAAGACAAGACAAAGACAAGACAAAGACAAGACAAAGACAAGACAAAGACAAGACAAAGACAAGACAAAGACAAGACAAAGACAAGACAAAGACAAGACAAAGACAAGACAAAGACAAGACAAAGACAAGACAAAGACAAGACAAAGACAAGACAAAGACAAGACAAAGACAAGACAAAGACAAGACAAAGACAAGACAAAGACAAGACAAAGACAAGACAAAGACAAGACAAAGACAAGACAAAGACAAGACAAAGACAAGACAAAGACAAGACAAAGACAAGACAAAGACAAGACAAAGACAAGACAAAGACAAGACAAAGACAAGACAAAGACAAGACAAAGACAAGACAAAGACAAGACAAAGACAAGACAAAGACAAGACAAAGACAAGACAAAGACAAGACAAAGACAAGACAAAGACAAGACAAAGACAAGACAAAGACAAGACAAAGACAAGACAAAGACAAGACAAAGACAAGACAAAGACAAGACAAAGACAAGACAAAGACAAGACAAAGACAAGACAAAGACAAGACAAAGACAAGACAAAGACAAGACAAAGACAAGACAAAGACAAGACAAAGACAAGACAAAGACAAGACAAAGACAAGACAAAGACAAGACAAAGACAAGACAAAGACAAGACAAAGACAAGACAAAGACAAGACAAAGACAAGACAAAGACAAGACAAAGACAAGACAAAGACAAGACAAAGACAAGACAAAGACAAGACAAAGACAAGACAAAGACAAGACAAAGACAAGACAAAGACAAGACAAAGACAAGACAAAGACAAGACAAAGACAAGACAAAGACAAGACAAAGACAAGACAAAGACAAGACAAAGACAAGACAAAGACAAGACAAAGACAAGACAAAGACAAGACAAAGACAAGACAAAGACAAGACAAAGACAAGACAAAGACAAGACAAAGACAAGACAAAGACAAGACAAAGACAAGACAAAGACAAGACAAAGACAAGACAAAGACAAGACAAAGACAAGACAAAGACAAGACAAAGACAAGACAAAGACAAGACAAAGACAAGACAAAGACAAGACAAAGACAAGACAAAGACAAGACAAAGACAAGACAAAGACAAGACAAAGACAAGACAAAGACAAGACAAAGACAAGACAAAGACAAGACAAAGACAAGACAAAGACAAGACAAAGACAAGACAAAGACAAGACAAAGACAAGACAAAGACAAGACAAAGACAAGACAAAGACAAGACAAATCATTCGTAACCCAACTTTGTACCGGGAAACAAGTGCTTTTTGTTCTCTCCGGTGTGGTTTAGTTTTTTCGGTGGTACGAAGGTGCTTGCTGTGGCAGAGGCTGCAGTAAAGCATTACTAATAAACAGTCCCGCGAGTGATAATTGTTATCTGCGATATCAGTTAAAGTAGTGCAGTGAAGTGCGTTACTAAACATTTTTCTTGCCTGAAAGACGGCTTTGTTTAGACGAGCTATATCAGCTCTACTGTGTGAAGGTCACGCGGGTGACGGATAAAAGAAACGAAGGATCAATTCACCTACCAGCTCGTCAGGAACCAACTGGTGAAGTGTTTCGTTTTTTACTTTTCTTATCGATTTTTTTCTTTTTATTGCTTTTGATTTTTTATTTTGATTTAAGTTAAACAGTGCGGTCGAGCGTGTTGCTCCCGCAACAAAATGGAACAAACAGAAGGATCACCCTCCGAAGAGGAATATTATGAAGAAGAACGTATATCTGATACTGAGACAGATAATGTTATGGTCGATCCACTTCCCCCACTTTCCCCCAATGTCTCACAGCCCCCCCGAGTCAAGGTTTACCAAGATGGATCCGCTGGTCCTTGGGTGGTATACTTTCGGCCCAAAAATAAACCGTTAAACAGCATAACTGTTGCACGGGAGCTGACAAAACGTTACTCGGCCGTAACCGAGATTAAAAAGGTTCAGTCAGATAAACTGCGCGTAGTCGTTACTGACTTGAAACAGGCCAATGATATCGTTAGCAATAGCCTCTTTACGCTGGAGTATCGCGTCTACATCCCTTCTCGTGATGTGGAGATCGACGGGGTGGTAAGTGATGCGGGTCTAACTGTCGATGATCTGATGAATGATGGGGCTGGCCGCTTTAAGGACCCTAACCTTCAATCAGTTAAGATTTTGGAGTGCAAGCAATTGCACTCAAAGTCCATCGAAGATGGTAATTACTATCCATCAGACTCGTTTCGCGTAACCTTCGCCGGATCTGCACTTCCGAGCTACGTTGAAGTGGGAGGAGCTCGTCTACCTGTACGCCTGTTTGTACCGCGGGTCATGAATTGTTCCAATTGCAAGCAGCTAGGTCACACGGCCACCTACTGTAGCAACAAGCAACGGTGCGGTAAATGTGGGGAACGCCATGCGGATGATACTTGCAGTAGGCCCGCTGAGAAGTGTGTTTACTGTGGGGAGAATCCGCATGCACTTTTGACATGCCCAACGTACAAACTTCGCGCGGATAAACTGAAGCGATCCGCCAAAGATCGCTCCAGACGCTCTTACGCAGAAATGCTTAAAAGAGCTGTTCCACTTATCTCCGAAAACCCATTCGCTCTCTTGCCAACTGACGATAACGCCTCTAACGACCCTTGCGAGGGGCATTCTTTGGCTCCGCTTGGAAACTCTAGGAAAAGACCTATTCAAAACTCACCTGAACTTCCTCGTAAGGGTCCTAGGTTGTCCCAAACAAGGGTACAAAATAAAAATAATTCATCAACTGGAAGTGCTGGTACAAATCCGAAGATAATACCTCCTGGTTTTGGGAAATTGAGATACAACCAGGAGTTCCCAGCACTCCCCGGGGCACCAAAAATCCCAAATGCTCCAATTTTACAGTCAGAAACTCAACCTAAAACGGGATTCCTTAAATTTTCTGACATTGTGGACTGGATATTCACAGCTTTCAACATTACCGATCCTATGAAAAGCTTGCTGGTTGCTATTCTACCAACAGTAAGAACATTTTTAAAACAGTTGACTGAACAATGGCCCCTCCTTACAGCGATCGTATCCTTCGATGGCTAACTTATTAGACGGAATCAGGGATCTGATCACTGTTTTACAGTGGAACTGCAGAAGTATTATCCCCAAAATTGATTCATTAAAACACTTGCTAAATTACAATCATTGTGATGCATTTTCCCTATGTGAAACATGGCTAACTTCTAATATAAACCTCAACTTCCACGATTTTAACATTATCCGCTTGGATCGAGAAGACTCATATGGGGGGGTACTTTTAGGGATCAAAAAGTGCTACCCCTTCAATCGAATCAACCTCCCTTCGACGCCAGGCATTGAAGTTGTCGCTTGTCAAACAACAATCAAAGGCAAAGATCTTTGCATTGCTTCTATTTACATTCCTCCTAGGGCCATGATGGGATATCGAAGATTCTCCAACGTGATTGAACACCTTCCCTCGCCCCGCCTGCTTCTTGGAGACTTTAACTCTCACGGTACGGGGTGGGGCTGTCTATACGACGATAATCGATCTTCGACAATTCAAGACCTTTGTGACAACTTCAATATGACAATTCTGAACACAGGGGAAATGACACGAATTCCTAGACCACCTGCGCAAGCAAGTGCACTGGACATATCTTTATGCTCGACATCACTACGGTTAGATTGCAAGTGGAAGGTAATATCTGATCCCCACGGTAGTGACCACTTACCAATTGTAATTGCAATCAACACTGGTTCAAGACCATCGACACCAATCAATGTTCCCTATGACCTCACACGAAACATTGATTGGAAGAGCTACGCTGCTGAGATATCCAAAACTATCGATTCAACACAGATACTTCCCCCGGAGGAAGAATATAAGTTTTTGTCCAACTCGATTCTCGATAGCGCGATTCAAACTCAGACGAAACGAGTACCCGACGTGAACACCCAAAAACGTTCTCCCAACCCGTGGTGGGACAAAGAGTGCTCAGACGTGTACGCGGAGAAAGCTGCCGCGTATAAAACCTTCCGGAACGACGGGTTAGTTGCTAGTTATCGAGTGTACGCGATATTAGAAAAGCGAATGAAAAATTTAATGAAAGCTAAGAAACGCAGTTACTGGCGCCGGTTTGTCGACGGGTTAACAAGAGAAACATCGATGAGCACTCTTTGGGGCACGGCCCGACGTATGCGAAACCGAAACAGTACTAACGAGAGCGTGGAATATTCAAACCGTTGGATATTCGATTTCGCCAAGAAGGTTTGTCCGGATTCCGCCCCGGCACAGAAAATCTACCGCGCCGCGTCGCCTTACAATACCGCGAACGAAACACCGTTTACGATGGTGGAGTTCTCACTTGCTCTCTTATCATGTAACAATAAAGCCCCGGGGCCAGATAGAATTAAATTTAACTTATTGAAGAATCTGCCAGACCCTGCCAAAAGACGCTTGTTGAATTTATTTAATAGGTTTCTTGAGGGTAACATTGTCCCACATGACTGGAGACAGGTGAGGGTCATCGCCATCCAAAAACCAGGAAAACCAGCCTCCAACCACAATTCGTATCGTCCGATTGCAATGCTGTCCTGTATCCGGAAGTTGTTCGAGAAAATGATCCTGTTTCGGCTCGACAATTGGGTCGAAACAAATGGCTTACTGTCAGATACACAATTTGGCTTCCGCAAAGGCAAAGGGACGAACGATTGCCTTGCGTTGCTCTCAACAGAAATTCAAATGGCATATGCTAACAAAGAGCAGATGGCATCAGTATTCTTGGATATTAAGGGGGCTTTCGATTCAGTTTCGATCAACATTCTTTATGAGAAGTTGCACCAGCATGGTCTTTCGCCAATTTTAAATAACTTTTTGCTAAACCTGTTGTCTGAAAAACAAATGCATTTCTCGCATGGCGATTTATCGACATCACGATTTAGCTACATGGGCCTTCCCCAGGGCTCATGTCTAAGCCCTCTCCTCTACAATTTTTACGTGAATGACATTGACGAATGTCTTGTCAATTCCTGCACGCTAAGGCAGCTTGCAGATGACGGTGTGGTCTCTATTACAGGTCCTAAAGCCGTCGACTTGCAAGGACCACTGCAAGATACCTTGGACAATTTGTCTGCTTGGGCTCTCCAACTGGGTATCGAGTTCTCCACGGAGAAAACTGAGCTAGTCGTATTTTCTAGAAAGCGTGAACCAGCGCAACTACAGCTTCAATTAATGGATCAAACTATTGCTCAGGCTTCAACATTCAAATATCTCGGGGTATGGTTCGACTCTAAAGGTACCTGGGGATGTCACATTAGGTATCTGAAGCAGAAGTGCCAACAAAGGATCAACTTTTTCCGTACAATAACTGGAACATGGTGGGGTGCCCATCCAGGAGACCTAATCAGGCTGTACCAAACAACGATATTATCAGTGTTGGAGTACGGATGTTTCTGCTTTCGCTCCGCTGCGAACATACACTTCATCAAACTGGAGCGAATCCAGTATCGTTGCTTGCGTATTGCCTTGGGTTGCATGCACTCGACCCATACGATGAGTCTCGAAGTGCTGGCGGGCGTTCTTCCGCTGAAAAATCGATTCTGGGACCTCTCATATCGATTGCTCATTCGATGCGATATTCTGAACCCATTGGTGATTGCAAATTGCGAAAGGCTTGTCGAGCTTAATTCTCAGACCCGATTCATGTCCTTGTACTTCGATTACATGGCACAGAACATCAATTCATCTACATATAACGTCAACCGTGCTCATCTCTTAGATACTTCTGATCCAACTGTATTTTTCGATACATCCATGAAGGAAGAGATTTGTGGAATTCCGGATCATATTCGCCCACAAGTGGTCCCAAATATTTTCTATAACAAATACCATCAAGTCGACTGCGCCAAAATGTTCTACACTGACGGATCAATTCTCGACGGGTCCACAGGCTTCGGTATCTTCAACGAAAATCTTGCTGCCTCATTCAAACTCAATGATCCTGCTTCAATTTACGTCGCAGAATTAGCTGCCATTCAGTATACTCTCGGGATCATTGACACCCTGCCCTCAGACCATTACTTCATCGTTTCGGATAGTCTCAGCTCCATTGAGGCCATCCGTGCGGCGAAGCCTGGAAAGCACTCACCGTATTTCCTGGGGAAAATACGGGAATATCTGAGTGCTTTATCTGAAAAATCTTACCAGATTACCTTGGTTTGGGTCCCGTCACATTGTTCTATTGCGGGCAATGAGAAGGCGGACTCTTTAGCCAAGGTGGGCGCATTAGAAGGCGACACTTACGAAAGACCAATTTGCTTCAACGAATTTTTCAGTATCTCTCGTCAGAGGACGCTCGATAGTTGGCAAACCTCATGGAGCAATGGGCATCTGGGACGGTGGCTACATTCCATTATCCCGAAGGTATCAACGAATGCTTGGTTTAAGGGGTTGGATGTGAACCGGGACTTTATTCGTACGATGTCAAGGATCATGTCCAACCATTACTCGTTTGACGCGCATCTCCGTCGTATAGGGCTTGCTGAAAATAATCATTGTGTTTGTGAGAACGGCTATCACGACATCGAGCATGTTGTTTGGCTGTGCGCAGAGTACTGTGTTGCCAGGTCCCAACTAATAGATTCCCTTCGGGCCCGAGGTAGATCACCCTATGTGCCAGTCCGGGACGTCCTGGCAAGCCGTGACCACCCCTATATTTTTCTTATCTATATCTTTTTGAAAACCATTGATGTCCAAGTTTAATACATATTCCCCTCTCTCATTCACAGTAGAATCTCACCAACCTATCCCTGTATCTACAATATGGCATTGCTTCACGAGTCTTCGGTGCACACTCTTCTTGATAACCGTCTATCCAGACCATCATGACATACCGCACATGCAGATGATATAGAGTGCCAATAATTATCCGAAATATCGACCCTCCCCTCGCCCCTGCGATTACAGGCTGGAAACTACAACACTACAACAAAGTGTGCGTATCCGCCACAATGATCAATCAGCAAACGACGATGTCAATTACACAATATGTATCCCACTTCCTACCTTTTTCCTTTACTTACATAAGAGGGGAGCAAGCCGCCCCTAAATACGGCTTTCCCTTCCCCCACTAACATGTGACATGTAATATAAAAAAAAATGAATTATCGGCCTCGTTAAGCTACAGCATTTGGGCCTAAATAAACGTATTTTAAGATAAAAAAGACAAGACAAAGACAAGACAAAGACAAGACAAAGACAAGACAAAGACAAGACAAAGACAAGACAAAGACAAGACAAAGACAAGACAAAGACAAGACAAAGACAAGACAAAGACAAGACAAAGACAAGACAAAGACAAGACAAAGACAAGACAAAGACAAGACAAAGACAAGACAAAGACAAGACAAAGACAAGACAAAGACAAGACAAAGACAAGACAAAGACAAGACAAAGACAAGACAAAGACAAGACAAAGACAAGACAAAGACAAGACAAAGACAAGACAAAGACAAGACAAAGACAAGACAAAGACAAGACAAAGACAAGACAAAGACAAGACAAAGACAAGACAAAGACAAGACAAAGACAAGACAAAGACAAGACAAAGACAAGACAAAGACAAGACAAAGACAAGACAAAGACAAGACAAAGACAAGACAAAGACAAGACAAAGACAAGACAAAGACAAGACAAAGACAAGACAAAGACAAGACAAAGACAAGACAAAGACAAGACAAAGACAAGACAAAGACAAGACAAGACAAAGACAAGACAAAGACAAGACAAAGACAAGACAAAGACAAGACAAAGACAAGACAAAGACAAGACAAAGACAAGACAAAGACAAGACAAAGACAAGACAAAGACAAGACAAAGACAAGACAAAGACAAGACAAAGACAAGACAAAGACAAGACAAAGACAAGACAAAGACAAGACAAAGACAAGACAAAGACAAGACAAAGACAAGACAAAGACAAGACAAAGACAAGACAAAGACAAGACAAAGACAAGACAAAGACAAGACAAAGACAAGACAAAGACAAGACAAAGACAAGACAAAGACAAGACAAAGACAAGACAAAGACAAGACAAAGACAAGACAAAGACAAGACAAAGACAAGACAAAGACAAGACAAAGACAAGACAAAGACAAGACAAAGACAAGACAAAGACAAGACAAAGACAAGACAAAGACAAGACAAAGACAAGACAAAGACAAGACAAAGACAAGACAAAGACAAGACAAAGACAAGACAAAGACAAGACAAAGACAAGACAAAGACAAGACAAAGACAAGACAAAGACAAGACAAAGACAAGACAAAGACAAGACAAAGACAAGACAAAGACAAGACAAAGACAAGACAAAGACAAGACAAAGACAAGACAAAGACAAGACAAAGACAAGACAAAGACAAGACAAAGACAAGACAAAGACAAGACAAAGACAAGACAAAGACAAGACAAAGACAAGACAAAGACAAGACAAAGACAAGACAAAGACAAGACAAAGACAAGACAAAGACAAGACAAAGACAAGACAAAGACAAGACAAAGACAAGACAAAGACAAGACAAAGACAAGACAAAGACAAGACAAAGACAAGACAAAGACAAGACAAAGACAAGACAAAGACAAGACAAAGACAAGACAAAGACAAGACAAAGACAAGACAAAGACAAGACAAAGACAAGACAAAGACAAGACAAAGACAAGACAAAGACAAGACAAAGACAAGACAAAGACAAGACAAAGACAAGACAAAGACAAGACAAAGACAAGACAAAGACAAGACAAAGACAAGACAAAGACAAGACAAAGACAAGACAAAGACAAGACAAAGACAAGACAAAGACAAGACAAAGACAAGACAAAGACAAGACAAAGACAAGACAAAGACAAGACAAAGACAAGACAAAGACAAGACAAAGACAAGACAAAGACAAGACAAAGACAAGACAAAGACAAGACAAAGACAAGACAAAGACAAGACAAAGACAAGACAAAGACAAGACAAAGACAAGACAAAGACAAGACAAAGACAAGACAAAGACAAGACAAAGACAAGACAAAGACAAGACAAAGACAAGACAAAGACAAGACAAAGACAAGACAAAGACAAGACAAAGACAAGACAAAGACAAGACAAAGACAAGACAAAGACAAGACAAAGACAAGACAAAGACAAGACAAAGACAAGACAAAGACAAGACAAAGACAAGACAAAGACAAGACAAAGACAAGACAAAGACAAGACAAAGACAAGACAAAGACAAGACAAAGACAAGACAAAGACAAGACAAAGACAAGACAAAGACAAGACAAAGACAAGACAAAGACAAGACAAAGACAAGACAAAGACAAGACAAAGACAAGACAAAGACAAGACAAAGACAAGACAAAGACAAGACAAAGACAAGACAAAGACAAGACAAAGACAAGACAAAGACAAGACAAAGACAAGACAAAGACAAGACAAAGACAAGACAAAGACAAGACAAAGACAAGACAAAGACAAGACAAAGACAAGACAAAGACAAGACAAAGACAAGACAAAGACAAGACAAAGACAAGACAAAGACAAGACAAAGACAAGACAAAGACAAGACAAAGACAAGACAAAGACAAGACAAAGACAAGACAAAGACAAGACAAAGACAAGACAAAGACAAGACAAAGACAAGACAAAGACAAGACAAAGACAAGACAAAGACAAGACAAAGACAAGACAAAGACAAGACAAAGACAAGACAAAGACAAGACAAAGACAAGACAAAGACAAGACAAAGACAAGACAAAGACAAGACAAAGACAAGACAAAGACAAGACAAAGACAAGACAAAGACAAGACAAAGACAAGACAAAGACAAGACAAAGACAAGACAAAGACAAGACAAAGACAAGACAAAGACAAGACAAAGACAAGACAAAGACAAGACAAAGACAAGACAAAGACAAGACAAAGACAAGACAAAGACAAGACAAAGACAAGACAAAGACAAGACAAAGACAAGACAAAGACAAGACAAAGACAAGACAAAGACAAGACAAAGACAAGACAAAGACAAGACAAAGACAAGACAAAGACAAGACAAAGACAAGACAAAGACAAGACAAAGACAAGACAAAGACAAGACAAAGACAAGACAAAGACAAGACAAAGACAAGACAAAGACAAGACAAAGACAAGACAAAGACAAGACAAAGACAAGACAAAGACAAGACAAAGACAAGACAAAGACAAGACAAAGACAAGACAAAGACAAGACAAAGACAAGACAAAGACAAGACAAAGACAAGACAAAGACAAGACAAAGACAAGACAAAGACAAGACAAAGACAAGACAAAGACAAGACAAAGACAAGACAAAGACAAGACAAAGACAAGACAAAGACAAGACAAAGACAAGACAAAGACAAGACAAAGACAAGACAAAGACAAGACAAAGACAAGACAAAGACAAGACAAAGACAAGACAAAGACAAGACAAAGACAAGACAAAGACAAGACAAAGACAAGACAAAGACAAGACAAAGACAAGACAAAGACAAGACAAAGACAAGACAAAGACAAGACAAAGACAAGACAAAGACAAGACAAAGACAAGACAAAGACAAGACAAAGACAAGACAAAGACAAGACAAAGACAAGACAAAGACAAGACAAAGACAAGACAAAGACAAGACAAAGACAAGACAAAGACAAGACAAAGACAAGACAAAGACAAGACAAAGACAAGACAAAGACAAGACAAAGACAAGACAAAGACAAGACAAAGACAAGACAAAGACAAGACAAAGACAAGACAAAGACAAGACAAAGACAAGACAAAGACAAGACAAAGACAAGACAAAGACAAGACAAAGACAAGACAAAGACAAGACAAAGACAAGACAAAGACAAGACAAAGACAAGACAAAGACAAGACAAAGACAAGACAAAGACAAGACAAAGACAAGACAAAGACAAGACAAAGACAAGACAAAGACTAGACAAAGACAAGACAAAGACAAGACAAAGACAAGACAAAGACAAGACAAAGACAAGACAAAGACAAGACAAAGACAAGACAAAGACAAGACAAAGACAAGACAAAGACAAGACAAAGACAAGACAAAGACAAGACAAAGACAAGACAAAGACAAGACAAAGACAAGACAAAGACAAGACAAAGACAAGACAAAGACAAGACAAAGACAAGACAAAGACAAGACAAAGACAAGACAAAGACAAGACAAAGACAAGACAAAGACAAGACAAAGACAAGACAAAGACAAGACAAAGACAAGACAAAGACAAGACAAAGACAAGACAAAGACAAGACAAAGACAAGACAAAGACAAGACAAAGACAAGACAAAGACAAGACAAAGACAAGACAAAGACAAGACAAAGACAAGACAAAGACAAGACAAAGACAAGACAAAGACAAGACAAAGACAAGACAAAGACAAGACAAAGACAAGACAAAGACAAGACAAAGACAAGACAAAGACAAGACAAAGACAAGACAAAGACAAGACAAAGACA
The DNA here is from genome assembly GCF_030247195.1 of Topomyia yanbarensis. Lineage (NCBI taxonomy): Eukaryota > Metazoa > Arthropoda > Insecta > Diptera > Culicidae > Topomyia > Topomyia yanbarensis. The sequence continues at coordinate 18,619 of NW_026683780.1, read as the reverse complement.
AGACAAAGACAAGACAAAGACAAGACAAAGACAAGACAAAGACAAGACAAAGACAAGACAAAGACAAGACAAAGACAAGACAAAGACAAGACAAAGACAAGACAAAGACAAGACAAAGACAAGACAAAGACAAGACAAAGACAAGACAAAGACAAGACAAAGACAAGACAAAGACAAGACAAAGACAAGACAAAGACAAGACAAAGACAAGACAAAGACAAGACAAAGACAAGACAAAGACAAGACAAAGACAAGACAAAGACAAGACAAAGACAAGACAAAGACAAGACAAAGACAAGACAAAGACAAGACAAAGACAAGACAAAGACAAGACAAAGACAAGACAAAGACAAGACAAAGACAAGACAAAGACAAGACAAAGACAAGACAAAGACAAGACAAAGACAAGACAAAGACAAGACAAAGACAAGACAAAGACAAGACAAAGACAAGACAAAGACAAGACAAAGACAAGACAAAGACAAGACAAAGACAAGACAAAGACAAGACAAAGACAAGACAAAGACAAGACAAAGACAAGACAAAGACAAGACAAAGACAAGACAAAGACAAGACAAAGACAAGACAAAGACAAGACAAAGACAAGACAAAGACAAGACAAAGACAAGACAAAGACAAGACAAAGACAAGACAAAGACAAGACAAAGACAAGACAAAGACAAGACAAAGACAAGACAAAGACAAGACAAAGACAAGACAAAGACAAGACAAAGACAAGACAAAGACAAGACAAAGACAAGACAAAGACAAGACAAAGACAAGACAAAGACAAGACAAAGACAAGACAAAGACAAGACAAAGACAAGACAAAGACAAGACAAAGACAAGACAAAGACAAGACAAAGACAAGACAAAGACAAGACAAAGACAAGACAAAGACAAGACAAAGACAAGACAAAGACAAGACAAAGACAAGACAAAGACAAGACAAAGACAAGACAAAGACAAGACAAAGACAAGACAAAGACAAGACAAAGACAAGACAAAGACAAGACAAAGACAAGACAAAGACAAGACAAAGACAAGACAAAGACAAGACAAAGACAAGACAAAGACAAGACAAAGACAAGACAAAGACAAGACAAAGACAAGACAAAGACAAGACAAAGACAAGACAAAGACAAGACAAAGACAAGACAAAGACAAGACAAAGACAAGACAAAGACAAGACAAAGACAAGACAAAGACAAGACAAAGACAAGACAAAGACAAGACAAAGACAAGACAAAGACAAGACAAAGACAAGACAAAGACAAGACAAAGACAAGACAAAGACAAGACAAAGACAAGACAAAGACAAGACAAAGACAAGACAAAGACAAGACAAAGACAAGACAAAGACAAGACAAAGACAAGACAAAGACAAGACAAAGACAAGACAAAGACAAGACAAAGACAAGACAAAGACAAGACAAAGACAAGACAAAGACAAGACAAAGACAAGACAAAGACAAGACAAAGACAAGACAAAGACAAGACAAAGACAAGACAAAGACAAGACAAAGACAAGACAAAGACAAGACAAAGACAAGACAAAGACAAGACAAAGACAAGACAAAGACAAGACAAAGACAAGACAAAGACAAGACAAAGACAAGACAAAGACAAGACAAAGACAAGACAAAGACAAGACAAAGACAAGACAAAGACAAGACAAAGACAAGACAAAGACAAGACAAAGACAAGACAAAGACAAGACAAAGACAAGACAAAGACAAGACAAAGACAAGACAAAGACAAGACAAAGACAAGACAAAGACAAGACAAAGACAAGACAAAGACAAGACAAAGACAAGACAAAGACAAGACAAAGACAAGACAAAGACAAGACAAAGACAAGACAAAGACAAGACAAAGACAAGACAAAGACAAGACAAAGACAAGACAAAGACAAGACAAAGACAAGACAAAGACAAGACAAAGACAAGACAAAGACAAGACAAAGACAAGACAAAGACAAGACAAAGACAAGACAAAGACAAGACAAAGACAAGACAAAGACAAGACAAAGACAAGACAAAGACAAGACAAAGACAAGACAAAGACAAGACAAAGACAAGACAAAGACAAGACAAAGACAAGACAAAGACAAGACAAAGACAAGACAAAGACAAGACAAAGACAAGACAAAGACAAGACAAAGACAAGACAAAGACAAGACAAAGACAAGACAAAGACAAGACAAAGACAAGACAAAGACAAGACAAAGACAAGACAAAGACAAGACAAAGACAAGACAAAGACAAGACAAAGACAAGACAAAGACAAGACAAAGACAAGACAAAGACAAGACAAAGACAAGACAAAGACAAGACAAAGACAAGACAAAGACAAGACAAAGACAAGACAAAGACAAGACAAAGACAAGACAAAGACAAGACAAAGACAAGACAAAGACAAGACAAAGACAAGACAAAGACAAGACAAAGACAAGACAAAGACAAGACAAAGACAAGACAAAGACAAGACAAAGACAAGACAAAGACAAGACAAAGACAAGACAAAGACAAGACAAAGACAAGACAAAGACAAGACAAAGACAAGACAAAGACAAGACAAAGACAAGACAAAGACAAGACAAAGACAAGACAAAGACAAGACAAAGACAAGACAAAGACAAGACAAAGACAAGACAAAGACAAGACAAAGACAAGACAAAGACAAGACAAAGACAAGACAAAGACAAGACAAAGACAAGACAAAGACAAGACAAAGACAAGACAAAGACAAGACAAAGACAAGACAAAGACAAGACAAAGACAAGACAAAGACAAGACAAAGACAAGACAAAGACAAGACAAAGACAAGACAAAGACAAGACAAAGACAAGACAAAGACAAGACAAAGACAAGACAAAGACAAGACAAAGACAAGACAAAGACAAGACAAAGACAAGACAAAGACAAGACAAAGACAAGACAAAGACAAGACAAAGACAAGACAAAGACAAGACAAAGACAAGACAAAGACAAGACAAAGACAAGACAAAGACAAGACAAAGACAAGACAAAGACAAGACAAAGACAAGACAAAGACAAGACAAAGACAAGACAAAGACAAGACAAAGACAAGACAAAGACAAGACAAAGACAAGACAAAGACAAGACAAAGACAAGACAAAGACAAGACAAAGACAAGACAAAGACAAGACAAAGACAAGACAAAGACAAGACAAAGACAAGACAAAGACAAGACAAAGACAAGACAAAGACAAGACAAAGACAAGACAAAGACAAGACAAAGACAAGACAAAGACAAGACAAAGACAAGACAAAGACAAGACAAAGACAAGACAAAGACAAGACAAAGACAAGACAAAGACAAGACAAAGACAAGACAAAGACAAGACAAAGACAAGACAAAGACAAGACAAAGACAAGACAAAGACAAGACAAAGACAAGACAAAGACAAGACAAAGACAAGACAAAGACAAGACAAAGACAAGACAAAGACAAGACAAAGACAAGACAAAGACAAGACAAAGACAAGACAAAGACAAGACAAAGACAAGACAAAGACAAGACAAAGACAAGACAAAGACAAGACAAAGACAAGACAAAGACAAGACAAAGACAAGACAAAGACAAGACAAAGACAAGACAAAGACAAGACAAAGACAAGACAAAGACAAGACAAAGACAAGACAAAGACAAGACAAAGACAAGACAAAGACAAGACAAAGACAAGACAAAGACAAGACAAAGACAAGACAAAGACAAGACAAAGACAAGACAAAGACAAGACAAAGACAAGACAAAGACAAGACAAAGACAAGACAAAGACAAGACAAAGACAAGACAAAGACAAGACAAAGACAAGACAAAGACAAGACAAAGACAAGACAAAGACAAGACAAAGACAAGACAAAGACAAGACAAAGACAAGACAAAGACAAGACAAAGACAAGACAAAGACAAGACAAAGACAAGACAAAGACAAGACAAAGACAAGACAAAGACAAGACAAAGACAAGACAAAGACAAGACAAAGACAAGACAAAGACAAGACAAAGACAAGACAAAGACAAGACAAAGACAAGACAAAGACAAGACAAAGACAAGACAAAGACAAGACAAAGACAAGACAAAGACAAGACAAAGACAAGACAAAGACAAGACAAAGACAAGACAAAGACAAGACAAAGACAAGACAAAGACAAGACAAAGACAAGACAAAGACAAGACAAAGACAAGACAAAGACAAGACAAAGACAAGACAAAGACAAGACAAAGACAAGACAAAGACAAGACAAAGACAAGACAAAGACAAGACAAAGACAAGACAAAGACAAGACAAAGACAAGACAAAGACAAGACAAAGACAAGACAAAGACAAGACAAAGACAAGACAAAGACAAGACAAAGACAAGACAAAGACAAGACAAAGACAAGACAAAGACAAGACAAAGACAAGACAAAGACAAGACAAAGACAAGACAAAGACAAGACAAAGACAAGACAAAGACAAGACAAAGACAAGACAAAGACAAGACAAAGACAAGACAAAGACAAGACAAAGACAAGACAAAGACAAGACAAAGACAAGACAAAGACAAGACAAAGACAAGACAAAGACAAGACAAAGACAAGACAAAGACAAGACAAAGACAAGACAAAGACAAGACAAAGACAAGACAAAGACAAGACAAAGACAAGACAAAGACAAGACAAAGACAAGACAAAGACAAGACAAAGACAAGACAAAGACAAGACAAAGACAAGACAAAGACAAGACAAAGACAAGACAAAGACAAGACAAAGACAAGACAAAGACAAGACAAAGACAAGACAAAGACAAGACAAAGACAAGACAAAGACAAGACAAAGACAAGACAAAGACAAGACAAAGACAAGACAAAGACAAGACAAAGACAAGACAAAGACAAGACAAAGACAAGACAAAGACAAGACAAAGACAAGACAAAGACAAGACAAAGACAAGACAAAGACAAGACAAAGACAAGACAAAGACAAGACAAAGACAAGACAAAGACAAGACAAAGACAAGACAAAGACAAGACAAAGACAAGACAAAGACAAGACAAAGACAAGACAAAGACAAGACAAAGACAAGACAAAGACAAGACAAAGACAAGACAAAGACAAGACAAAGACAAGACAAAGACAAGACAAAGACAAGACAAAGACAAGACAAAGACAAGACAAAGACAAGACAAAGACAAGACAAAGACAAGACAAAGACAAGACAAAGACAAGACAAAGACAAGACAAAGACAAGACAAAGACAAGACAAAGACAAGACAAAGACAAGACAAAGACAAGACAAAGACAAGACAAAGACAAGACAAAGACAAGACAAAGACAAGACAAAGACAAGACAAAGACAAGACAAAGACAAGACAAAGACAAGACAAAGACAAGACAAAGACAAGACAAAGACAAGACAAAGACAAGACAAAGACAAGACAAAGACAAGACAAAGACAAGACAAAGACAAGACAAAGACAAGACAAAGACAAGACAAAGACAAGACAAAGACAAGACAAAGACAAGACAAAGACAAGACAAAGACAAGACAAAGACAAGACAAAGACAAGACAAAGACAAGACAAAGACAAGACAAAGACAAGACAAAGACAAGACAAAGACAAGACAAAGACAAGACAAAGACAAGACAAAGACAAGACAAAGACAAGACAAAGACAAGACAAAGACAAGACAAAGACAAGACAAAGACAAGACAAAGACAAGACAAAGACAAGACAAAGACAAGACAAAGACAAGACAAAGACAAGACAAAGACAAGACAAAGACAAGACAAAGACAAGACAAAGACAAGACAAAGACAAGACAAAGACAAGACAAAGACAAGACAAAGACAAGACAAAGACAAGACAAAGACAAGACAAAGACAAGACAAAGACAAGACAAAGACAAGACAAAGACAAGACAAAGACAAGACAAAGACAAGACAAAGACAAGACAAAGACAAGACAAAGACAAGACAAAGACAAGACAAAGACAAAGACAAGACAAAGACAAGACAAAGACAAGACAAAGACAAGACAAAGACAAGACAAAGACAAGACAAAGACAAGACAAAGACAAGACAAAGACAAGACAAAGACAAGACAAAGACAAGACAAAGACATCATAACAGTTTTTGCAACCGGCCAAGACGGTTGTGCCTCCAGGTGGAAGGTTTTGTTCTGGAGAGAGTGACGGAGTGTGAGACGCTGTATGCGTTTTTGTGGGAGAGAGAGAGACCAGTTTGTTAAGTGTGAGTCGACAGTTGATACGTCGGAGGCGTGGTCAACGGCATCCTCGACAAGTGGTGTTTTGACAGCAAACCGCGGGTAGACGAATTTGCCTACCACGGTGGCAGAAATCGACAGTGATCGTGTCTGTACACACAGAAAAATATTTTGTATTGGTGTCGTCGAGCAATTCTAATCGACGAGAGGGGAAGCGTCACAGGTAGACCCATTTGCTCTATTTGTCTACCGCAAAAGTGGTACGACGAATAAGGAAAACAAGTGGCACCGAAAAGTGCCGCATCGACAGTGGGATTTTCGCAGCAAGCCACAGGTAGTAACATTTGTCTACCGCGGTGGTGGAAACGGAGAGAGCGCGCTGGTGGTGGTGATACCGACGAGCAGCTTAACCGGAGAGAGTTTTGAAGTGTTGCAGGTAGGCCTATTTCTCTACTGAAGAAGCAACGCGACGAAGTAGGACAGCAAGTGTCACATTGTCAAACAACGGGCACCGAGTTTACAACGTAACACATGAGGTGTGTTCTACCGGTATAACAGGTATATTTTTCATTCCTTTTTGTGATAGTTTTTCTTGCTAGGTAAAATGGATGAAGAGATGGGAGAACGAGTAACAGACCCTCCCCCTAAGCCTGTTGAAAATGTAAACCCGAGTAGAATTAAAATTTACCCAGAGTCGTCAACGGGACCATGGATTGTGTTTATTAGGCGTAAAGTAAAGGCGCTAAATATCATTCAAATTTCGAAAGATTTGACTTCGCGATTCTCGGATGTAAAAGAGATCGTTAAAGTTAATAAAGATAAAATACGCATTGTCGTTGGTAGTCTCAAACAAGCCAATGCAATTGCTTCTTGCGAGCTTTTTACGCGTGAGTATAGAGCGTATATTCCTTCAAAGGAAATTGAAATTGATGGGGTCATCACAGAATCGAGTTTGACTGTTGATGACATAATTAAGCATGGGGTTGGTCGTTTCAAAGACACCATACTTAAAGACGTAAAGATACTTGAATGCAAGCAATTGCATTCAGTATCACACGAAGGAGATAAAAAAGTTTATCGACTGTCTGACTAGTTTCGAGTGACTTTCGCTGGGTCTGCGCTACCCAACTATGTCATTATCGATAAGATTCGTCTCCCTGTTCGCCTTTTTATCCCTCGTGTAATGAATTGCCTTAATTGTAAACAGCTTGGCCACACAACCACTTACTGTTCCAATAAGGCACGGTGTGGCAAATGTGGGGGTTCTCATCAAGAGGATACATGCAATGAAAATTCAGAAAAATGTTTAATGTGCGGAGAAAACTCGCATGAGCTCCCTGCATGCCCCATTTATAAATTGCGCGAGGATAAAATTAAACGATCCTTGAAGGAGAGGTCTAAGCGCTCCTATGCAGAAATGTTGAAAAATGCTACCCCTAAACCCATCTTCTTAGAAAACACTTACACATCTCTATTTTCGGAACAGTCTGACTCCGACGGAGCGTGCGAAGGTACATCATTTGTTTTACCCGGAAATTCCAGAAAAAGAAAACAGTCTTCTTTTCCCAAGCTGCCAAGCAAGGGCCTTAAAATTTCTCCACCAATAGATAAACTGCGCCCAAAACCGAAAAATTCCTATTCAAAACCGAAATCAATTCCACCCGGTTTTGGGAACGTACAATCCAAACAGAACACCATTACTGGAAATAATAAAATTTCGACTTCCTCTGAGCCTCAGCCGGGGGTAGGATTATTGAAATTTTCTGAAATTGTTGATTGGATTTTTAAAGCATTCAATATTTCTGAACCACTAAAGAGTATACTTTCAGCTTTCCTCCCAACAATTAGAACATTTTTAGAGCAGCTGATTGCTCAATGGCCCATCCTTGCAGCAATTATATCCTTCAATGGTTAATTCAACTCCTAAGGTGAAAGACTCTATCACTGTTTTACAGTGGAATTGCAGAAGTATCATCCCAAAAATTGATTCTTTAAAAATTTTACTGCATAATTTAAAATGCGATGCTTTTGCTCTATGTGAAACATGGCTTACCTCAAACATTAATTTCAACTTAAATGATTTCAACATTATTCGCCTAGACCGAGACACCCCATATGGAGGAGTGCTTCTAGGAATTAAAAAGTGCTATTCTTTCTATAGAATTACCATCCCCATGATTGCTGGCATTGAGGCTGTAGCAGTCCAAACGAATATTAAAGGCAAAGACATGTCTATCGCTTCTATATATATATACCTCCCAAAGTTCAAATTGGACAACGTCAAATTTTCGAGGTAGTGGAATCCATGGCTGCTCCGCGTCTGATACTGGGAGACTTCAACTCGCACGGAGTATTGTGGGGTTCCCTCTACAATGATAATCGATCCTCTTTGATATACAATGTTTGTGACGAATTTAATATGACAGTTTTAAATACTGGCGAAACAACACGCATCCCCAGACCTCCTGCACGTCCAAGTGCATTAGATCTATCTCTGTGCTCGACATCACTTCGGTTAGATTGCACGTGGAAGGTTGTACCTGATCCTCACGGTAGCGATCATTTGCCAATCGTTGTTTCAATTAACAGTGAATTAGGCCTTACGAATTCAATCAATCTTCCTTATGACTTAACACGAAATATTGATTGGAAAACATACGAAACATTAATTTCCACTTCTCTTGCTTCGACAGAAGAGCTACCCCCTACCGAAGAATATGAATTCCTAGCGGGTTTAATTATTGAAGCAGCAGAACAAGCCCAAACGAAATGCAATCCTGGAATGACAATAAATAGACGGCCCCCTAATCCTTGGTGGGACAAAGAGTGCTCTGATGCATATGAAGCTAAACAAGTTGCCTACAAAGAAATTATGAAACAGAAAGGGGGTATACGTGAGAACTTTGAAAATTATTTCATTTTGCAAAACAAATTTGACAGTCTCCGTCGTGCCAAAAAGTCTAGTTATTGGAGACGCTTCGTTGATGGCTTGTCAAGAGAAACATCAATGAGTACTCTTTGGAACACAGCCAGAAGAATGAGGAATCGTAACGTGACTAATGAAAGCGAAGATTTTTCGAATCGTTGGATATTTAATTTTGCCAAGAAAATTTGTCCAGATTCTGCTCCTGTGCAGAAAATCATTCGCGATGCTCCCACAAGTAACGATTTCATAGATTCGCCTTTGACAATGATGGAATTTTCAATTGCACTCCTCTCATGCAACAATAATGCTCCGGGACTAGACAGAATTAAATTCAACTTGGTGAAGAATCTGCCTGACCTAGCAAAAAGACGCTTGTTGAATTTATTCAACAAGTTTCTTGAGCAGAATATTGTCCCGCGTGACTGGAGACAAGTGAGAGTTATCGCCATTCCAAAACCGGGAAAACCAGCCTCCGATCATAACTCGTATCGACCGATTGCAATGCTATCCTGCATCAGGAAATTGTTGGAAAAAATTATCCTACGACGTCTCGACAATTGGGTTGAGGCGAACGGCTTGCTCTCAGATACCCAGTTTGGTTTTCGGAGAGGAAAGGGAACGAATGATTGCCTGGCGCTACTTTCGTCAGAAATCCAACTCGCTTACGCAAAAAAAGAACAAATGGCGTCTGTGTTCTTAGACATAAAAGGAGCATTCGACTCAGTCTCCATTGATGTTCTCTCGGAGAAGCTACATCAATGTGGTCTTTCACCGATATTAAATAATTATCTATACAATTTATTGTCAGAAAAGCACATGCATTTTTCATATGGCGATTTGGCGACACTCAGAATAAGTTACATGGGCCTACCACAAGGCTCTTGTCTAAGCCCCCTTCTCTATAATTTTTACGTGAATGACATTGATAATTGTATTGTCAGACCATGCACTCTAAGACAACTTGCAGATGATGGAGTGGTTTCTGCCACAGGACCAAAAGCTATAAATTTACAACAACCATTGCAAGATAGCTTGGATAATTTATCAATTTGGGCTTTAAAACTGGGCATCGATTTCTCTACGGAAAAAACAGAGTTGGTCGTTTTCTCAAGGAAGCGTGATCCGGCTCAGCTTCACCTTCAGTTGGTTGGTAGAACGATAGCCCAAGTCCTGACTTTTAAATACCTTGGAATTTGGTTCGATTCTAAAGGCACATGGGGAGGCCACATTAGATATGTAATAACGAAATACCAACAAAGGATAAATTTTCTGCGAACAATAACTGGATCATGGTGGGGTTCTCATCCAAGTGACATGATAAGATTGTATCAAACAACAATACTTTCAGTAATGGAATATGGAATATGGGTGCTTCTGTTTCCGTTCAGCTGCGAACACTCACATTATTAAACTGGAACGGATACAGTATCGTTGTTTACGAATTGCCCTAGGTTGCATGCAATCGACCCATACGATGAGTCTTGAAGTACTAGCGGGAGTTCTTCCTTTAAAAGACCGATTCTGGGATCTCTCCTCTCGTTTACTTATTCGATGTGAGGTTATGAACCCACTGGTAATTGAAAATTTTGAAAGACTTGTTGAGCTCCAACCCCAAACCAGATTCATGACAGTGTATTTCAATCACATGTCACAAGAAATAACGCCTGCTAGGTATGTTCCCACATACGTCAATATACTAGATACTCCTGAATCCACTTTATTCTTCGACACGTCCATGCAAGCAGAGATTCGTGGAATTCCGGATCATCTACGCTCGCGGGAGATCCCTAAAATATTCACAAGTAAATATCAACACATAGACTGCCTTAAAATGTTTTACACTGATGGGTCACGAATCAGTGAGGCCACTGGTTTCGGTATTTTCAACAATAATTTTTCAGTTTCTCTCAAACTTGCAGAACCCGCCTCTGTTTATATAGCGGAACTAGCAGCAGTTCACTATAGTTTGCAAATAATTAATACTTTACCCCCGAACCATTACTTTATCCTCACTGATAGTCTCAGCACAATTGCAGCTCTACGCTCAAAGAGGATTGATAATCAAGATCCATTCTTTTTGGGGAAGATACGAGAATCTCTGAGTAACCTAACAAGAAAATGTTATAAATTTACCCTAGTGTGGCTCCCCGCCCATTGCTCTATTGCGGGAAATGAGAAAGCTGATAATTTAGCCAAGATTGGTGCACTAGATGGTGAAATATATGAAAGACCCATCGCTTACAATGAATTTTATAGCGCTTCTCGACAGAGGACACTTGCTAGTTGGCAAACATCTTGGGACAATGGAGATATGGGACGATGGCTACACTCAATTATCCCTAAAGTATCAACGAAGGCATGGTTCAAAGGATTGGATGTAAGTCGGGACTTCATCCGTGTGATGTCAAGACTCATGTCCAATCATTATACTTTAGATGCGCATCTCCGTCGTATTGGGCTCGCTGAGGGTAATCATTGTGCTTGTGGAGAGGGTTACCATGACATTGAGCATGTTGTTTGGTCCTGCACTGAATATCGTGAAGCCAGATCACAATTAGTAGATTCTTTACAAGTTCGAGGAAGACCAATCCATGTTCCTGTTAGAGACATCCTGGCGTATCGCGATCCTCTATACATGGAACTTATCTATCATTTTCTGAAAACAGCGTCTGTCAAAATTTTATTAAATTCATCTCCTCATACTCTCATCCAAGGCTAATCATTCACCAATTAAAGTGTCCTAGAATATTCAGTTTTTAAATTTAGACAATAACAGAAAAAAAGTAAATAAATACAAAAAATACTAGATCATTATGAAACATAATAATGTAAGGAAAAAAGCAAACAATAAAGTGATTTCAGTGTTAGTTTTAGACAAATTACTAGTATAGTTAAAATTAGTCTTAAGGATTTTTGTAACGTGCTATGTAAAAAAAGAAACTGGCGTAAAAAGCTTTTGCAAACGCCGTGTCAAATAAACGTATGGAAAAAAAAAGACAAAGACAAGACAAAGACAAGACAAAGACAAGACAAAGACAAGACAAAGACAAGACAAAGACAAGACAAAGACAAGACAAAGACAAGACAAAGACAAGACAAAGACAAGACAAAGACAAGACAAAGACAAGACAAAGACAAGACAAAGACAAGACAAAGACAAGACAAAGACAAGACAAAGACAAGACAAAGACAAGACAAAGACAAGACAAAGACAAGACAAAGACAAGACAAAGACAAGACAAAGACAAGACAAAGACAAGACAAAGACAAGACAAAGACAAGACAAAGACAAGACAAAGACAAGACAAAGACAAGACAAAGACAAGACAAAGACAAGACAAAGACAAGACAAAGACAAGACAAAGACAAGACAAAGACAAGACAAAGACAAGACAAAGACAAGACAAAGACAAGACAAAGACAAGACAAAGACAAGACAAAGACAAGACAAAGACAAGACAAAGACAAGACAAAGACAAGACAAAGACAAGACAAAGACAAGACAAAGACAAGACAAAGACAAGACAAAGACAAGACAAAGACAAGACAAAGACAAGACAAAGACAAGACAAAGACAAGACAAAGACAAGACAAAGACAAGACAAAGACAAGACAAAGACAAGACAAAGACAAGACAAAGACAAGACAAAGACAAGACAAAGACAAGACAAAGACAAGACAAAGACAAGACAAAGACAAGACAAAGACAAGACAAAGACAAGACAAAGACAAGACAAAGACAAGACAAAGACAAGACAAAGACAAGACAAAGACAAGACAAAGACAAGACAAAGACAAGACAAAGACAAGACAAAGACAAGACAAAGACAAGACAAAGACAAGACAAAGACAAGACAAAGACAAGACAAAGACAAGACAAAGACAAGACAAAGACAAGACAAAGACAAGACAAAGACAAGACAAAGACAAGACAAAGACAAGACAAAGACAAGACAAAGACAAGACAAAGACAAGACAAAGACAAGACAAAGACAAGACAAAGACAAGACAAAGACAAGACAAAGACAAGACAAAGACAAGACAAAGACAAGACAAAGACAAGACAAAGACAAGACAAAGACAAGACAAAGACAAGACAAAGACAAGACAAAGACAAGACAAAGACAAGACAAAGACAAGACAAAGACAAGACAAAGACAAGACAAAGACAAGACAAAGACAAGACAAAGACAAGACAAAGACAAGACAAAGACAAGACAAAGACAAGACAAAGACAAGACAAAGACAAGACAAAGACAAGACAAAGACAAGACAAAGACAAGACAAAGACAAGACAAAGACAAGACAAAGACAAGACAAAGACAAGACAAAGACAAGACAAAGACAAGACAAAGACAAGACAAAGACAAGACAAAGACAAGACAAAGACAAGACAAAGACAAGACAAAGACAAGACAAAGACAAGACAAAGACAAGACAAAGACAAGACAAAGACAAGACAAAGACAAGACAAAGACAAGACAAAGACAAGACAAAGACAAGACAAAGACAAGACAAAGACAAGACAAAGACAAGACAAAGACAAGACAAAGACAAGACAAAGACAAGACAAAGACAAGACAAAGACAAGACAAAGACAAGACAAAGACAAGACAAAGACAAGACAAAGACAAGACAAAGACAAGACAAAGACAAGACAAAGACAAGACAAAGACAAGACAAAGACAAGACAAAGACAAGACAAAGACAAGACAAAGACAAGACAAAGACAAGACAAAGACAAGACAAAGACAAGACAAAGACAAGACAAAGACAAGACAAAGACAAGACAAAGACAAGACAAAGACAAGACAAAGACAAGACAAAGACAAGACAAAGACAAGACAAAGACAAGACAAAGACAAGACAAAGACAAGACAAAGACAAGACAAAGACAAGACAAAGACAAGACAAAGACAAGACAAAGACAAGACAAAGACAAGACAAAGACAAGACAAAGACAAGACAAAGACAAGACAAAGACAAGACAAAGACAAGACAAAGACAAGACAAAGACAAGACAAAGACAAGACAAAGACAAGACAAAGACAAGACAAAGACAAGACAAAGACAAGACAAAGACAAGACAAAGACAAGACAAAGACAAGACAAAGACAAGACAAAGACAAGACAAAGACAAGACAAAGACAAGACAAAGACAAGACAAAGACAAGACAAAGACAAGACAAAGACAAGACAAAGACAAGACAAAGACAAGACAAAGACAAGACAAAGACAAGACAAAGACAAGACAAAGACAAGACAAAGACAAGACAAAGACAAGACAAAGACAAGACAAAGACAAGACAAAGACAAGACAAAGACAAGACAAAGACAAGACAAAGACAAGACAAAGACAAGACAAAGACAAGACAAAGACAAGACAAAGACAAGACAAAGACAAGACAAAGACAAGACAAAGACAAGACAAAGACAAGACAAAGACAAGACAAAGACAAGACAAAGACAAGACAAAGACAAGACAAAGACAAGACAAAGACAAGACAAAGACAAGACAAAGACAAGACAAAGACAAGACAAAGACAAGACAAAGACAAGACAAAGACAAGACAAAGACAAGACAAAGACAAGACAAAGACAAGACAAAGACAAGACAAAGACAAGACAAAGACAAGACAAAGACAAGACAAAGACAAGACAAAGACAAGACAAAGACAAGACAAAGACAAGACAAAGACAAGACAAAGACAAGACAAAGACAAGACAAAGACAAGACAAAGACAAGACAAAGACAAGACAAAGACAAGACAAAGACAAGACAAAGACAAGACAAAGACAAGACAAAGACAAGACAAAGACAAGACAAAGACAAGACAAAGACAAGACAAAGACAAGACAAAGACAAGACAAAGACAAGACAAAGACAAGACAAAGACAAGACAAAGACAAGACAAAGACAAGACAAAGACAAGACAAAGACAAGACAAAGACAAGACAAAGACAAGACAAAGACAAGACAAAGACAAGACAAAGACAAGACAAAGACAAGACAAAGACAAGACAAAGACAAGACAAAGACAAGACAAAGACAAGACAAAGACAAGACAAAGACAAGACAAAGACAAGACAAAGACAAGACAAAGACAAGACAAAGACAAGACAAAGACAAGACAAAGACAAGACAAAGACAAGACAAAGACAAGACAAAGACAAGACAAAGACAAGACAAAGACAAGACAAAGACAAGACAAAGACAAGACAAAGACAAGACAAAGACAAGACAAAGACAAGACAAAGACAAGACAAAGACAAGACAAAGACAAGACAAAGACAAGACAAAGACAAGACAAAGACAAGACAAAGACAAGACAAAGACAAGACAAAGACAAGACAAAGACAAGACAAAGACAAGACAAAGACAAGACAAAGACAAGACAAAGACAAGACAAAGACAAGACAAAGACAAGACAAAGACAAGACAAAGACAAGACAAAGACAAGACAAAGACAAGACAAAGACAAGACAAAGACAAGACAAAGACAAGACAAAGACAAGACAAAGACAAGACAAAGACAAGACAAAGACAAGACAAAGACAAGACAAAGACAAGACAAAGACAAGACAAAGACAAGACAAAGACAAGACAAAGACAAGACAAAGACAAGACAAAGACAAGACAAAGACAAGACAAAGACAAGACAAAGACAAGACAAAGACAAGACAAAGACAAGACAAAGACAAGACAAAGACAAGACAAAGACAAGACAAAGACAAGACAAAGACAAGACAAAGACAAGACAAAGACAAGACAAAGACAAGACAAAGACAAGACAAAGACAAGACAAAGACAAGACAAAGACAAGACAAAGACAAGACAAAGACAAGACAAAGACAAGACAAAGACAAGACAAAGACAAGACAAAGACAAGACAAAGACAAGACAAAGACAAGACAAAGACAAGACAAAGACAAGACAAAGACAAGACAAAGACAAGACAAAGACAAGACAAAGACAAGACAAAGACAAGACAAAGACAAGACAAAGACAAGACAAAGACAAGACAAAGACAAGACAAAGACAAGACAAAGACAAGACAAAGACAAGACAAAGACAAGACAAAGACAAGACAAAGACAAGACAAAGACAAGACAAAGAAGACAAGACAACAAAGACAAGACAAAGACAAGACAAAGACAAGACAAAGACAAGACAAAGACAAGACAAAGACAAGACAAAGACAAGACAAAGACAAGACAAAGACAAGACAAAGACAAGACAAAGACAAGACAAAGACAAGACAAAGACAAGACAAAGACAAGACAAAGACAAGACAAAGACAAGACAAAGACAAGACAAAGACAAGACAAAGACAAGACAAAGACAAGACAAAGACAAGACAAAGACAAGACAAAGACAAGACAAAGACAAGACAAAGACAAGACAAAGACAAGACAAAGACAAGACAAAGACAAGACAAAGACAAGACAAAGACAAGACAAAGACAAGACAAAGACAAGACAAAGACAAGACAAAGACAAGACAAAGACAAGACAAAGACAAGACAAAGACAAGACAAAGACAAGACAAAGACAAGACAAAGACAAGACAAAGACAAGACAAAGACAAGACAAAGACAAGACAAAGACAAGACAAAGACAAGACAAAGACAAGACAAAGACAAGACAAAGACAAGACAAAGACAAGACAAAGACAAGACAAAGACAAGACAAAGACAAGACAAAGACAAGACAAAGACAAGACAAAGACAAGACAAAGACAAGACAAAGACAAGACAAAGACAAGACAAAGACAAGACAAAGACAAGACAAAGACAAGACAAAGACAAGACAAAGACAAGACAAAGACAAGACAAAGACAAGACAAAGACAAGACAAAGACAAGACAAAGACAAGACAAAGACAAGACAAAGACAAGACAAAGACAAGACAAAGACAAGACAAAGACAAGACAAAGACAAGACAAAGACAAGACAAAGACAAGACAAAGACAAGACAAAGACAAGACAAAGACAAGACAAAGACAAGACAAAGACAAGACAAAGACAAGACAAAGACAAGACAAAGACAAGACAAAGACAAGACAAAGACAAGACAAAGACAAGACAAAGACAAGACAAAGACAAGACAAAGACAAGACAAAGACAAGACAAAGACAAGACAAAGACAAGACAAAGACAAGACAAAGACAAGACAAAGACAAGACAAAGACAAGACAAAGACAAGACAAAGACAAGACAAAGACAAGACAAAGACAAGACAAAGACAAGACAAAGACAAGACAAAGACAAGACAAAGACAAGACAAAGACAAGACAAAGACAAGACAAAGACAAGACAAAGACAAGACAAAGACAAGACAAAGACAAGACAAAGACAAGACAAAGACAAGACAAAGACAAGACAAAGACAAGACAAAGACAAGACAAAGACAAGACAAAGACAAGACAAAGACAAGACAAAGACAAGACAAAGACAAGACAAAGACAAGACAAAGACAAGACAAAGACAAGACAAAGACAAGACAAAGACAAGACAAAGACAAGACAAAGACAAGACAAAGACAAGACAAAGACAAGACAAAGACAAGACAAAGACAAGACAAAGACAAGACAAAGACAAGACAAAGACAAGACAAAGACAAGACAAAGACAAGACAAAGACAAGACAAAGACAAGACAAAGACAAGACAAAGACAAGACAAAGACAAGACAAAGACAAGACAAAGACAAGACAAAGACAAGACAAAGACAAGACAAAGACAAGACAAAGACAAGACAAAGACAAGACAAAGACAAGACAAAGACAAGACAAAGACAAGACAAAGACAAGACAAAGACAAGACAAAGACAAGACAAAGACAAGACAAAGACAAGACAAAGACAAGACAAAGACAAGACAAAGACAAGACAAAGACAAGACAAAGACAAGACAAAGACAAGACAAAGACAAGACAAAGACAAGACAAAGACAAGACAAAGACAAGACAAAGACAAGACAAAGACAAGACAAAGACAAGACAAAGACAAGACAAAGACAAGACAAAGACAAGACAAAGACAAGACAAAGACAAGACAAAGACAAGACAAAGACAAGACAAAGACAAGACAAAGACAAGACAAAGACAAGACAAAGACAAGACAAAGACAAGACAAAGACAAGACAAAGACAAGACAAAGACAAGACAAAGACAAGACAAAGACAAGACAAAGACAAGACAAAGACAAGACAAAGACAAGACAAAGACAAGACAAAGACAAGACAAAGACAAGACAAAGACAAGACAAAGACAAGACAAAGACAAGACAAAGACAAGACAAAGACAAGACAAAGACAAGACAAAGACAAGACAAAGACAAGACAAAGACAAGACAAAGACAAGACAAAGACAAGACAAAGACAAGACAAAGACAAGACAAAGACAAGACAAAGACAAGACAAAGACAAGACAAAGACAAGACAAAGACAAGACAAAGACA